>NW_004797957.1:77316-80640 GCF_000002075.1 Aplysia californica
CCCCCCCACCCCTCATTTTATTTTTGTTACTCCCTTGTAACATGTCTAATCTTTGGCATTTTTATGACCGAACTGTGTTGTAAGTGCGTAAAACTCTTACTAAAACCAAATAAGAGTTGAACTGTGCAGTTTTAACAAACCTGATAAATATGACCCATGATATTAAGCATGCTTAGTTTTGTTAAGAATTTTACGACACTTGCAGCATATTTAGGTCACTTGAGTACCGAGACTAACATACAAAGAAAAGAAGGAGAGATGTAAATGTTTGATAAGAAAGAAGGAGCAAATCACAACGGAGCAATCTCCAACCACCCATTCATGAAGTTTTCAACGATACGCGAGCCCTTGTTTTCCTTTCAGTCCAAGAATAGTTGCATGGAGTTAACCTAATTATTGTTATTTTAATTTCTGTGTTAGGGGCCCATCGATGGTGTCTTTCTAATGGGAAGATCCTCAAACAATCCAAACCGTCCCTGACACGCAGGATCGAACCTGCACCATTGATCTAACGCGAGTTGTCAGAGCCTACATCATGCACAATCAATAAATCACAATCATGAAAACCCCTCTAAGCTATGAATTAATAACAAGGTATTTCCAATTATATAATTTGTAAGATCAATAAAACATGAGGGAAAACTCCCTCTGTCTTTTGAGACGGGCACGTGCCTCATCTCAACTCATTACGAAAATGTAAACAAATGAGCTCAGAATGCACGCCAAAAATTGAGGATTTTCCCCCCGAACACTCTTGGCTAAAGTGGGTCTTAAGTGCGATATGATATCGTTTAAAAATAAGGCTCTTCTCCTTCTCGAGACAAGCTGTAGAGCCCCGAGTTCACGAGCCAAGCTGTAGAGCATACAGTAAATATTTGGTTCTAAAATCTCTTTTGTACAAAGTATGTGTTAGAGGAAAAAAACAAACCCCGACTCCCTTGGAAATTAAAAGAAGACAGTAGAGCAAAGCAAACTGGTTTTTGTTAGCTTATCATATCGTAGACCGAGGTTTCGTGCTCATGGCATGGAGTCACCAAGTAATGTTTGTCCATCTCTTATGGAACAGAGCCAAGTGGATTGAGCTAGAGCCGTTCATTAGTACTTCTCGTACAACGTAAGGTCAAGACTCCTCCCCAAGGGGATTAAAACCAAGACCATCCACGTCTCAGTTCCTAATGATAGCACCGTGAACCAGAGTTAAGCTATTCGATGTTTGAAAGGTCTTTAAATAATGCCGAAGTCCTCTCTGTTCAGCCCATGACATTATGCATCGATGTCTCTCCCCAAAATTCAACGTGAGCGCAACTCTCCTTTTAATGGATGAGTACCTATGAGTACACATACATCACCACCTCTCTGGCCTCTTTACGAAGGCGTGACATTTTTCATTCGTACTTCCTGCACCAGAACTGTCAAACTCTATCACCCGGGGGAGGTGGGGGTCCAAACTCAATTACAGCTAATTTTGTGAGCCTAGCTAGATAAAGACTCAATGATCAATGGGAAAAATTAAACCTTTTTAAAACAATGAGAATTGAAATTAAGACAGTTAAAATTTAAAATAATAACAAATAAAGGCATACAAAAATGGTGAAATGCTATAGGTTTAACGCCCCTATCAACACTATTAATAAAGGCACGCAAGTTTACGTTCTTTTGCCAATTCTTCACAGCTGTATGTTGTCATCTTTTTCACGACAACAAGTTCGTTCATGTTTGGAGTAGGATTCTGTATTATATAGATTCTCAGGATATGCTACAAAATATATTCTTATTTAATTATTATTTTTTATTTAGTAGAGGGTTTTACGGCGCTCGCAACTGCATAAGGTCATATGAGCGCTATAAATATCCTGTCTAGGGAAAAACATTATAATTTGTGCCACGACGTGGTGGAATAGGGCGCTCGTCAATTTTTGGGCAAGTGGAGTTATTGGTATCATCTAAAAGCTTTTACATTTTCCTCGCTTTCAATGAAAAAAAATACACATCTATCTTGAATAGAAGTCGAGATACATGCGATTGAAGGAGGCGCGGTCGCCTGGTTTTAATGATAAAATTAGCGGGAAAATGGCCGCCAAATGTCGGTAACTTCAATGACTTGTGAGTCCCTCAAAACATAAAAATGACATATTTTGAGTCTTTAATCAATATTTTAAATCAAATTCAGAGAAAAGCCTTGTTTTGGTAAGGACATAAAAGTGTTAAGCCAAAAAACACAAATTTGATTTAAAAAATTGCCAAACTGGCGGAAAATGCCTGTTTCTTCGAGTTTATTAATTTAAGAAGAGTCTGATTTCACCACGATGATTCACATTTCTACTGTTCGACGGGCTGGATACGGCCCGATGGCCTTGAGTTCGACACCTGTGTTCTTCCCCTTCTACCAAACCCTGTTTTTTTTTATTCCATTCTGTGGGCCGACATGTAACCAAGGTAATGTTGGCCAGAAGGCCTACCTTATATAACGTCGTCCGGGCAGCTCTAGCTCACCACTGCCGCTGAAGCCTGTCTCAAGTTACCGAGTTTATCGACTTGAACCAAAGCTGGGCGCTCGTTGTGCGCCATTCGATAAGTCACCCTATAAGGAACCTGTTATAAATAGCAACGTCCCACTTTTAGCTACTACCCGACTGTTTCAGAAAGACTTTTCTAGAAAAAGAACGTCTGTCGTACAGACAATCATATTACATTTTTTTAAAAGCCTAATGTTGTTTGTCATTGTATTATTAATACTTTGTCTGTGGGTATTGGCACCACTGATTGGCACCAAACAAACATGAAAAATGGACGTGTTTTACGCATTATTAACACAGTTTAGATAATGTAGAATCAAACTTCAACATTGCTTATCAGTGCCAGTTCAGACTTACAGGGATACGGCAGAAAGGCAGAAATATTCGCGACATGATATGCTCCCACAAGGAACTTGGGTCTTCTGTGTGCGATGATGAACCAACTAACCGCTACACCACAGACGCCAGTGCTCAATGTCTTGTTTGGTTTATCGAAGATAATATATTATGTGTCACGACGCAGTGGATTGTTTTTTTTAATTGTTTTTTTTTTTTTTGGGGGGAGGGAGGGAACGCCACTCAAAGAGAGAGAGAGAGAGAGAGAGAGAGAGAGAGAGAGAGAGAGAAAGAGAGAGAGAGAGGGAGCCCATAATATTTTTATTTGTTTGTTTTGGGGGTGGGTGGGGTGGGTGGGGCGAGGGTAGGAAGGAATAGAAAGGTGAGATTTCTAGTGGAGAGGATATGATCTCAGGGTGGAGATATGGGTGTGTGTATGTGTGTGTGTGTGTGTGTGTGTGTGTGTGTGTGC
>NW_004797957.1:82075-84008 GCF_000002075.1 Aplysia californica
TGCAAGGAGCGTTATTCCCATGCAAAACCCCCACCCCCTCCACACACACACACACACACACACACACACACACACACACACACACACACACACACAAGCACATTACAGCAGATGCTGCGAGAGCAACAACTTTTTATCTCTCACAAGAACTGAGAAAATGAATGAACTCTCGCACCAGAACCACCCTCTATAAAACCATCTATTTATAAACTGCTACAGATTTACAAGCCCTGGAACCTGCTTACATCACCCAGAATGATTACATAAGAAACTGGCTGCAGTTTTCATCGCAATAACACGACTCCTTACACATCAATCCATCAAATAAACCACATCGTTTGAAACATCAAAAGAAGGATACCTCTTTAAAAACAGAAACGTTCTAGCTATTTCCGTTAGTTTCTCTTCGTAAACCTCGCCACAGACCCTGTCTCTGAGTGAAGGGAAAACACTACGGTTTGCAAAAATGGCGGCTTTTGCCCCCAGCAGTGCCAACAACAACTACGGAGTCTGGTTACAAAGCGCTAAGCTCCGGAAAGACTCAGTGAGAAAGTAAATATTTGGCCAATGAGAGGCTCACGTCTGTGCGTCGATAGACGGTAAGTCATCGACAAACCCAGACTTCCGGAACGACTTCTGCACGACATGTCGTGACGTCATGTCCGGTTAAAGCGGAAGTTGTTTTGTTTTGATCTGTTCTGTTTCCCCAGGATGTAAACTGATACTTGTACAGATGACCTTTATGAGACGTTGTATTTAATAGTAGTGACATATTCAACGCATTCATCGACAAAAGTTAGATCATTACAGGAGGCAGCAGCTTCGATCTCGCTCATTAGGACGAACATAGAATACACTCAGGCCATGCACGGTAATGGTATCCTTGCAGCGAGTCCCAGTTATCAACCCCTCGGCAGAAATCGAACTCATGATCTAAACTAGGCAAGGAAAAAGGACATATTAATGCTTTAGGGTATCGTCTGTTCACTGTAAGCCTCCGTTATGCGTCACTTTTCAGACTGGCGTATAGCAGTTTTACACAAAGCAATCGGTATTGCTTTGCTTAATTTGTTTTTCACCTCGGACACAACAGACTGACAGAATATGTTGATATACAGGTAACATTAAATATTGCAGCATTACTTTGACTGATTTGATCTGATCAAAAGCACGTCGACTCAATATAATTTATTTTTTCTCATGGTAAGAGCAAAACTGGCACACCGAAACCTCTTTTTATTATGTAGGTGTTTTACGCCCTCATCAAAACAAATCAGATTATTTTAGGGCGAGTTTCGAACCTGCTCATCTGGGCCAACCGAGGCTGAGAGGAATACGCAACGTCACACAAGAGAGATCGAAATTCTCCATAAAATTTCTCCTCCTCATGGGAATCCAAGTCTGCAGGTCTTCTATGAGCGTCGACAAAGAGCCTAACCGCTACACCATAGTCGCTAGTATGTTGAAAACTCAGAGATTAATAAGGAAAAAGACAGACAAACTCTAAAGACATGTTTTTGAAAATACGAAATATCTGATGTTCTGCAGAAGCTTCAGTATTAGAAAGTGCCCAACTATCTTAGACCGTGATTCTTCCGACACGTCCTGGACTTCCTATACCATTGTATGATGTTTATGTAACGTGAGGCTTGCAACGTTTATGTCACTTGGATCCACCCCCCCCCCCTCTATCTCGGTCTCTGTCAGTCTGTCTCTGTCTACGAGTGCCTGTGTCTGTGTCTCTGTCTCTGTCTGCTTCCCTCTCTCTCTATATATATCCCACTCTTTCATTCTCTCTTACCTCTTCTCTCTCTATCTCTCCATCTCTCTTTCTCTCACCTCTTCTCTCTCTATATCTACCTACCTCTATCTGTCTGTCTTTCTCTTTCTTTCTCTCTCTTCCCACCCCCCCCCAATCAGGCCTCTCTCTCCT
>NW_004797957.1:84116-85570 GCF_000002075.1 Aplysia californica
GCCCTCAGGTCTTCAGCGGCTCCAACACATCCATCGTAAGATGCGTAACGACAGCGTGCTCTGGTTCTCCGTCATGAAGTTCCATGACGTCACAGACGTGCACGATGACCTCAAGACCGCTGACGTCACGGAGAGTGAGGCCAGGGACAAAGAGATGCCCATGAGGACGTTTGTGTTGGACCTGTCCTCTGAGAACGCTTACAGACAGGTATTGAAACAGGTGAGAACACACACACACACACACACACGCACACACATAATATAAACACATATACACCCACATACACACACATACACATAGACACATATGTGCACAAACACACACATATACACAAACACTCATATATACATATACACACGTTATACACTTACATACATACACCCATACACACACACATATACACACGCACACAGACACAAATACACGTACATACACAAACACACAAAAATCACACACATACGTACACACATACATATATACATGCACATAAACATACATACACACACACACACACACACACACACACACACATAGACACACACACAAGAGTGTACTAACCCCTGTGTTGATGCCCCATAGCACAGGCCTGATCCTCCTCTATCAACAACTCTATGCCCGTCCGGCAACAGGAACAGCTGAGGAAAGGGTTTCCCATGGTGCAATGCTCCACCTGGCCCCCGCCCCCACACCAGTATGACTTCATGAAGGGGAAGTACCAAGGCTTGGGCAGTCCATATGAACCTGGGAACACAGACGGGAAAGAGAGGGTTAATAATGTACTAGGGCAGTCCATACGAGCCTGAGAACACAGGCGGGAGATAGAAGGATAACATTGAACTAGGACATGGTATGGCAGTCCATACTTATCTGGGAACACAAAAGGGAGATATAGGGTTAACATTGAGTAAGATATAAAAGGTTACTAATGAGCTAGGACAATGTTTGGCAGTCAATACAAATTTAAACAAAGATGGGAGTCAAAGAAAAGGTAGGTGTGCATGTGTGTGTGTGTGTGTGTGTGTGTGTGTGTGTGTGTGTGTGTGTGTGTGCGTGTGTGTGTGTGTATCTGTGAGTTTCTTTTACGAGAGGAGAAAGTTTGGGGTATTTTTATGGGAAAGGGGGAGGAGGGGAGACTATCAGAAGCTTCAACAAATATATTATTCATTCCAACAGAGATTTGCAATTACAAATTATTGTAAAATCGAAGATATGCCGTTTAAATTAAATTTGAACTGAACGGTTTAAAAAGTCTTTCTGTCTCGCTGAAGAGATACGCCTATAGACGTTCCCAACTTGAATAAAGACGCATTTCAAATTTTGTTGTACGAAACAACATGCAAGATCTTGTAAAAAATTCCATATCCTCTCGTGACCCTTATGGAGAGTTAAATCTTTTGTGTGTGAAGCAATTAAAGGATGTGTGCGCACATGTGAGCGTGAGTGTGTGTGTGTG
>NW_004797957.1:87160-89660 GCF_000002075.1 Aplysia californica
AGAGAGAGAGAGAGAGAGAGAGAATGAGGGGAGGCGGCGGTGGGTCCTGGTCGTATCACTCGTTTCGTTTTAAGACAAAAGCCGCTCATTCGTTTTGTAGCACTCAGGGACATAATAACGGTCTTTTAGTGCAAGGATAAAGCGGGACAGACAGACAGACAGACACACACACAAACAGACAGACAGACAGACAGACAGACAGAAACAACTGCGTGAAAAAACCCCAAAAATGGAACCTCCTTGTGACGCCATCCTGTCACATGTATGATTTTTAGACGATAGGACAGGACTACTGTTAGAAAGATTACAAAGGGACCAAATGGTATCCCCCGGCTACAGACTTTAACAAAAATTAGCATTATCAACCTTGTTTTTCTATTCTTTTTTTTTTTACACTCAGTTCTACAGGTTTTTATTAGTTCATTGACCAGTGTACTTGACAGATGTGCTGTTTTGTACATTAACGATATGTCTAAATTGCTTAAAATATAAAGAAAATTGATGTTTCCAGGCACGGTCATAGAGTCCTGTGTATTCAAGAGGATTCTAAATCTATAGTTAAGTTTTAAATCTATGGGTTAGGAAACGAAAACGAAAAGAAAGCAACTGCAAAAATAACTCAGCAAAAATAAAAATTAATTAATTAAATTAAAATTAAAATAAACCCCAAAACGTGAGTAAAGAATCTGTATCGAAAATAAACCAACACAATTAGAAATAATTTTCACTGTTGCTGCCGTTCTGACAAGATGTGAGGCAGCGTGGTGGAATCAGGCTCTCGTCAATCTTTGGGCATGTAGAGTTATTAGTATCATCTTAAAGCTTGTTCATTTGTCTTTATTTGGATGAAAAAAATATCCTTTTATCCTGAATACAAGTCGAGATATTTGCGATCAGGAGGTGGGGGTCACCTGTTTTCAGAGGTAAAATTAGTGAGAAAATGACCGCCAAAGATTCGTTATTTCCTTAGTTTTAGAGTCCGTGGCTACTGAAAATTTACATTTATTGTGCCTTTAATCAACGTTTTTCAGAAAAATCCACACAGAAATGAGTTCTTTAATGGGCATGAAAGGCGTTGAACCAAAAAACAAAAATTTGATAAAAATTCACAAATCTGAAAAAAATGCAAATTTCTTCACTTTGATTATTATGACGAGAGCCTGATTCCACCACGCTGCCTCACAAATAATTAGCTCAAAGTGAAGTCTGAGTAGTTGTATGAGTAAAGAAACGCACATCTAGCTACGTGATAATAATAGTATTGTCATTTAAGTAGTGCAGTGGAAAAGTAAGCCAGACAGACAGAAAAAAACAAGCGGTAATACATTTCAAAGACAGGCTTAAAGTCGGCATTGACATGCTAAACCATAACATAACAACACAGCAGTAGCAGCAGGAGCAGCAACAGCAGCAGCAAAAGCAGCACCAGCACCACCACCACCAACAACAGCAAAAACAACAGTGTCAAAACAAAACAGCAATAACAACAAAAACAAAAACAATTTAACAACAACCAAGCATGAGCAATAACACGAAATTAACAACCCAGGAAAAACACCCCCAAAAAACCCCCCAAACAAAACAAAACAATCCCCAATGAAAACAGATGGCACCGAAAGCCACTATTACAAGAACAAACTCAGTCAAGACCGCTTTGCCTCGTACCTCGTACCTGAGAAAAGAAAAGGGTGAGGGAAACAGCACACTGACGATCGCGTGGGAGGAAACAATTTTCAGCCGGCAACAGAAACTAAAACTGAAACAAAAAAGAAAGAGGTGTTCTTTTGAGCTCACCTTGGCAATGATGTATACAGAACAGCGATCTCCAAATGGGGTTGAAACCTTACACGTTTTTTATCCTCAAGAGCTGGGTTTTCCCCCACCCCGACCACCTGTGCGTCTTTCAACGAGAGAGAGAGAGAGAGAGAGAGAGAGAGAGAGAGAGAGAGAGAGAGAGAGAGAGAGAGAGAGAGAGAGAGGGGGGGGGGGGAGGAGAGAATTTCGAATTTCTTTCCACGTAGTTTCACAACCCGGCTGTGTATTGTGAGTTGGGCGGTCCTTGTAGAATTCCCGCTGACTGACAGGGGATTTCTTTTATCTCTCTCACAAATTGTTTATTATATTGGTCACGTTTGAGATCGCGGGGCTGGGCGGGTGATAGCGTCACACAATGTGTTTAGAAAACCTCATCTCAAAATAGCAAAACAATACCTCTCCCCTGTCTTGATTGGCGACAACATTAATTGCATTTACTCATCATACTATTCATACGTGGAATGATAGTGGCAGAGAAGTAACTGAAATACAAGTAGAACTAGATCTCGATCTAATAAGGACGTTCAACTTACAATAACATACAGCCTTTGTAAATGTGGCTTATACAACGCTATCTTCTTCTTGACTTTGGTCCATTGAATTATAATTCGTATTGTAAGCAACACCGTTTCTTTTTTCTCGTAGTTACAATTTTTTTTCTGAGTAGAACAAAAATGAAAAAGAA
>NW_004797957.1:91171-92335 GCF_000002075.1 Aplysia californica
GGGGGGGGGGGGGGAAAGAAAAAGAGAGAGGTGTCATTTTAAGTGGTATCCAGACTCATTAGTATAACTGTCGGATCTGCTGGATCGGTTTGACAATTTAAACCGGTCGGCGTATGCTTGTCTGATCGTTATATATATAGTTTGTTTGTTTGAGTAAATAGAACATAGACGCTAAAACCGTTTTTCGGTACAGGGAAAGAGTAGGACAGACAGAAACAATTAGGGGAAAGAAAAAAAGTAAGATTGACAATCGACGTCTGTATTTTTATTTTTTGGGGTAAGTGTTTTACGGCGTTCGCAACTGCATAAGGTCATATGAGCCGCGAGACACACCAAGCATTTTCAGTTTTTAGGAAATTATGAATTTTGCCCGGGTGGCGGTCGAAGTCTACTCCTATCGATTTTAGACCACCAAGGGATCTTTAACGTGCGCAATTTGCACACGAGATCTCCGAGATTTTTTGCCCTTGTCCGAGAAGGCTAGGGGTAGATCTTTCCTTTCAGAAGATCAGGAGTAAGAAGGAGCCAAGGAGTGGCAGTAGAACGGCTGCAAAAAGAGTCAGGAGCTCAGACAAGGTGGCAAAGGAGGAGACGCAGAGGGGGCAAAATAGGAGACGAAAGGAGACGACAGAGCATTGTTGGAGAGCAGGATAGGAGGTGAAAGTAGACAATTTTAGAGAGGAACATTTTTCCGTCGCTACCCTGATTCGATCCCTGGACCTTTGAATGAGAGAGAATAAACATAGTAATTGAGTAACGGTTGGTTTACGTAAAAAAAGAATCGGAACTTTTCCTCTGTTGGACTAAACGTGGGAATCGGTTCCGGATTCGATTCTTCGGGTTGGAGAGCAACACTGGTAGTTCCTATTTTTTTCCCTCTGTTGTTTCTGTCCTTCTATCTTGCTTCTTTCCTGAGGTAAATGGCCGTTGTTGTATCGATGTGCTTCTCTTTATTAAAAAAAAGGGAGATCCCCCCCCCCCCACTTCAACAAAGAGTGGTCTCACTTAAACTAGAATAATATTTGTTTTTTAAATACACCACTGTTCAAAGAACGTGCTCTATACAAATCACGATTAATTATTCTGAATCAAGCACACGATCATCTGGACTGGCTTGGACTATCCTACAGGTAGCAGCACACAAAGAGAGAGAGAGAGAGAGAG
>NW_004797957.1:92807-95183 GCF_000002075.1 Aplysia californica
GTGTGTGAGTGTGTGTGTGTGAGTGTGTGTGTGTGTATGTGTGTGTGTGTGTGTGTGCACCCGTGGTGAAACACCAAATCAATGTGCCAGGATCTGGACAATAAAGATGCATCTTATCTTATCAGATCGTATCGTATCTTATCTTATCTCCACTTCACTCTGTCTTGCGTTGCAGCAATGGTGTCTGTTGTTCTTGCTGCTCCCAGGCATATTGTCATCTTGTCCAGTATCTTTTCCCTCTGCCTGCCTCTGCCTTTCTTTCCATCAAACTAGCCTGTTGTTACAATATTCTCCAATGCTTCTTTTCACATTGTATGTCTGAAGAAATTTTCCAGTCGCTTTCGTATATATTCGTCATCTGAATGGGATGCAGCATGCCAAAAGACAAACAGAGAAACCTGGCAAAAAAATGATTGATTGTGCGCAAAAACGGAGAGCCTATCCATCACAGGCCAAGTCCGATAATCGCCCGTTGAAAGGTTCTTAGGTATATTTTTGAGTCGCAGAAGCAACAAAATTAAGACGAAGTCACATAAGTTCTGTCGAGGATTAATACGGTATTTTTTTCAATCTATTTTCATCCTATAAAATCCTATGGGATCCCCACTGACGTAATTGGCGTTGATGCCAATGAAGTGATACGCCAGATTTTCTGGGATAGCTTTTTCTGTTTTCCCCAGTTATTTACCCTCTAAGTTAAAATGTGAGGCAGCGTGGTGGAATCAGGCTCTCGTCAAAATAATCAAAATGAAGAAACTTGCTCTTTTCCGCAGGTAAGTGAATTTTTATCAAAGTTTTGTTTTTTGACTCAACATCTTTCATGCCCATTAAAGAACTCATTTCTGTGTGAATTCTTTTGAACAACGTTGATTAAAGGCACAAAAAATGTAAATTTTCTGTTACCACGGACTCTTAAGCTAAGGAAATAACTCATCTTTGGCAGCCATTTTCTCACTAATTTTACCTCTGAAAACAGGTGACCCCACCTACTTCTTTCGCAAATATCTCGACTTGTATTAAAGATAAATGGATATTTCTTTCATCCAAATAAAGAAAAGTGAACAAGCCTTAAGATGATACCAATAACTCTACATGCCCAAAAATTGACGAGAGCCTGATTCCACCACGCTGCCTCACAAATGATTAATCCAGATTCACCTTCGGCATTCAAATTAACCGATGGACCTGCGTCATTTCTCGTGCTGCTATTCGCAATTTTTAAATGTAAGAGGTGTTTTTACACCCCCATCGACACATTTACACCGTTTAGGAAGCGGGCTTCGACCCTGTCTGACAGGGCCAACCCGGGATGAGAAAGATACAGCATCCCAGTGCAAAATACATTTGTGAGGCAGCGAGGTGGAATCAGGCTCTCGTCAGTTTTTGGGTATGCAGAGTTATTGGTATATCTTGAAGCTTGTTCACTGGTCTTTTATTTAGAGGAAAAAGCATCCATTTATCTAGGATACAAGTCGAGATATTTGCGAAAGAAGGGGGTGGGGAGCACCTGCGTTCAAAGGTAAAATTAGTGAGAAAATGGCCGCGAAAGGTAAGTTATTTCCTAAGCTTAAGAGTCCGTGGTAACTGAAAATTTACTTTTTTGTGCCTTTAATCAACGTTTTTCAGAAAAATCCTCACAAAAATGAGTTCTTTAAAGGGTATGAAAGGTGTTGAGCCAAAAAAAAAAAAAAAAAATTGATAAAAATTCGCAAACCTGCGGAAAAGTGCAAGTTTCTTCATTTGGATTATTTCGACGAGAGCCTGATTCCACCACGCTGCCTCACATTTGCTATTTAATACAATTTTCCCCAAGTGGTGGTCGAACTCAGATCTCTCGCGTGAGACGGCGAAACGCCAAACTGCCATATAAAAGAAACCAGTCAGCTATCCTGAGTAACATACACAATTTGGAAGAGGCTGATTAAGTGTGCATGCCTCTTTAGTAGACCAAGGCTTGTCGAGAAATGTGGTCAAGTTTTGCAGAAAGATTTTGCCGCAGTCAGTTTTTGTTGCAAACCGATCTAGCTTGCTTCTCTCTTATTTTCCTAAGTTAATTGACTGCTTTTCGTTTCTTTTTTCTCTTTTGTTAATTAACAATTATGTTTTTTCACACCCATGCTTTTGGTTCTTTTTAGTGTGTGTCTTTTGTTTCTCTAGATGAATAAATTGGTTTATTTTGAGCGTGTTTCAACCAGTCAATGAAATTATCTTTTTTCTCTCTCCAGAACCTGTTTCCAGTCTCAGGTCTTGGCACGTTTTACTCAGCTTGTCTAACTTTTTCCCCATTTCCTTTCTCTCTGTCTCTCTGTCTCTCTGTCTGTCTGTCTGTCTGTCTGTCTGTCTGTCTGTCTGTCTCTCTCTCTCTCTCTCTCTCTC
>NW_004797957.1:95402-96485 GCF_000002075.1 Aplysia californica
CACACACACACACACACACACACAAACAAACAAACACACGCCCAGACAAAAATCACGCCCAGAGAAAAAACACACACACTGACAGACACATACACACATAAACAGAAACAAACAACACACAAAGCCATTCAAACGCATACATAGACAAAATATATTCATAGTGTTCACGGTAACAGAGTCGAAACCAAACACAATGACATCTCTCTCGTTTGATATTTGTATTCTTTCCCCCCAGACCTAATATCTCTTGTGGTTTTTTAGGGTTTTTTTCTTAATCGTTATTACAAATTAACGTTTTGTGTGGGTGGTTGGCGGGTGCTCTGGTGTGGTTTGCTTCTTCTTTCCTATCAAATATCTATCGTCCTTATCTCCCCTTCATCTTTTTGTATGTTTGTTACTCCCTTGTAACAGCTCTAATCTTCTGGCACTCATATGACCTTATATAGTCGCAAGCGCGTAAAACTTCTACTAAAACTTTTTTTAAAACTAACGCTTTGTGACCTTATAAAAAAAATTAGATCACTTGGGAGGCGGGCAACATCGACTCTATCTGTAACGGCCGACTTGGACTGGGTGTAATACAACATTTTGTATATATTATCTAACCACTACATAACAGACGTTTATAAAAGTAGAATTTAAAAAAACCCAAAGAAGTAAAGGCACTATCGATCCTCACAGAGCACCCACCAACCCCTCCGCCAACCTAATCCCTTTCGGCAGGAAATTTTTAAAAAATTATCTAAGTTTAAAAAAAAAGAAGGAAAATATAGAGAAAAATAAAAGTAAAAGAGTAAAAGAGCGATAACAAAATTGAGGAGAAAATCGCTCTCGGCCTTTTTCTTTTCCCTACACCCCTTCCAGAGATTTCTTGACAAACACATTGACGCAAGGAGCCAATCCGTGAACGTTTAAAAAAACAACGTTCCATGTTGCTTTAGATTTTTGTCTTCGCCTTCTTTTTATCCTTCTTTCTAATCTTGTTATATTCGGCTCGCTCTCTTTCGTGCTCACTTTTTACTTTCTCTTTCATTTCTGTCTAGTTTTTTTTTTTCATTGCTGCCCCTCATTTGAGCAACCCCC
>NW_004797957.1:97521-99928 GCF_000002075.1 Aplysia californica
GGTGCACCTGTTACGTAGAATCATCAATATTGATACAAACGTCTTTCTAGTTCAATAGTCAATTTTACAGTGGAATAAAGACAATTTAATTTGAACTGATTGAACTCATCTGTTTGTTTGACACAATGACGCAAATATTTGAAGCTCATTTTAGATACAAGGGCTAGGCGCTCCGCTTGACAGACAAAATGAACAAGCCAAACCAAATATCCGAAGTGTGCTTTATCTGGTCGGCTATTCGTCAACGTCCTTGTTATACTGACTGTTCTTTGCCGGTTTCTTTACTTTTACTTTAGTTGAGGTTTTACGGTGCTCGCAACTGCATAAGGTCATATGAGCGCCAAGGGGTGGATGTCAACAGAGAAGTCCTTACAGGGAATCAAGCTTACCCTGCTCACCTCTCTGCTTCAACAGCATAAAGTCTGCTTCGACTATCAAGGCACCCCGGAAATAGCGGGTCACAAGAGTATGAAAAGTATACAAAAGAAGTAGAGGCAAAATGACGATAGTAAGGATTATGAAAGAAAAAGCAGTAGTTCCCTGGTGCAGTTAAGGCACAGTTATGAGCATGACATTGATGAATCAACTCATTTTCAATTACAATTCTACTGTGCATAAGCACTCGAAATGTTAATGCGCCCCCTCCCCCCTTTGGGTTTGGGAATGGCCTAAAGACATTGTCGTCTTCGTGCGTGCGATTCAGTCTCAGACAAACATCAGTAGTTGCCTTGATTATCAAACATGCAACAAAAACCACCATCACTATAATTGCATTGTCCAGGACCACCACCCCTTTCCCCCTTAAAAAAACAAAACAATTAAAGGAGTAGATTAAAAATAAAAGATACTCACATACTAAATCACCTGAGACAGACAGGTTGGTTCAAAATATTAAAAAAACTAATCCCATGCCAAGTACAACAATGTCATAGGACAGCTGATAAGATACAAAAAAACCCTTAATTAACACACTAAAAAAAGACCCCCCCCCCCCCAAAAAAAAGACAAAACACTCACAAAAAAGAAAGAAAACAAAAACTTATCAGGAGGAAATAAAACGGAACTGTCCGATAACGGTTTACGTTAACATTTGAGAGTCAGCGTGGTGGAATCAGGCTCTCGTCAATTGTTGGACATGTAGAGTTATTGGTGTCATCTTTTAGCTTGTTCACTTGTCTTTTTTGGGAAGAAAAAAAATCCAATTATCTTATATACAAGTTGAGATATTTACGAAAGAAGGAGGTGGGGGTCACTTGTTTTCAGAGGTAAAATTAGTGAGAAAAAGACTGCTAAAGATTAGTTGTTTCCTTAGCTTAAGAGTCCGCGGTAACTGAAATTTGACATTTTTTTGTGCCTTTAATCAACGTTTTTCAGAAAAATTCACACAGAAATGAGTTCTTTAATAGGCATGAAAGGTGTTGAGCCAAAAACCAAAAATTCGATAAAAAATCTCAAACCTGCGGGAAAATGCAAGTTTCTTCACTTTGATTATTTTGACGAGCGCCTGATTCCACCACGCTACCTCACATTTGTTTCTTTCCACGTGTTCCCAGAACTCCGGAACAAATCTCACAAACTCTCCACAACTGAAGCGATAAAAGAGTTAGGAACAACCGTAAAAGAAAACAGAGAAGCCCCATAGAGGCTTGCCAAAGAAACGATAAAAGCCTTAGAAACAACAGGACGTAAAAAAAACTGAAAAAAGAAGCACGACATCAGATATCTCGTTATCGCACTGTAATACAATTACTGGTCTGAATACCTTCCAGCTTAATCTGGAACGTGGTCGGTTTGAGGAGTCTGTTGTCATGGCTCTCGGTACAATTTGGCTTCTTTCTATCGGAAATAGACCATAAATCGGAGCACCAGCCTCTCAAACGGTCGTACTTCCGATAAGTGCAGTAAATGTCATACCATACCACGTTATAAACTATAGAAACTGCATACAAGAGGATAGATAGCAAGCGAAACGATGCGGTTAACATTTCTTATATAATATTATGTTGCGCTAATAATCTATTGAAACTGTAAGAGGCTAGATCACTTGCAAAAATCAGGCCAAAAGAAAACTTTGACTCTAAATACGTGGTTCAAAATACTGCGAGGTAAATAATTCATTTCTTGAGCAATCACTAGTGTACCATTTAGTGAATCTCAAACCGTGTCATATTTTAAAAATTCAAGTAGTAATTCTGTTATTAATATCTACATGTTAACACTAGTATTGTATTAAAATAATAAGACTTTAGACGATAGCACCACCCACACCCCCACATACAAACAGACACACACTCTCTGACTCACTCACTCACTCACACACGCACACACACTCACACACACACACACACACACACACACACACACACACACAAACACAATATAGATAGATAGAAAGATAGATAGCAGA
>NW_004797957.1:102089-103537 GCF_000002075.1 Aplysia californica
CAGTTCTATCTATCTATCTATCTATCTATCTATCTCTCCTTCACTCTCTCCTCCTCATCCTACCCTCCAGTACTGCTGATGAAGTCTATTGCAAAAGTAAAGGTTTTAAAAAGTGTATGGGTTAAATACCCCATCAACCCTATTTAGATTATTAAGAACCCGTGGAGGGACATCCAAAATTACTGTTGAACTCGGATATGACGGAAATAAATGTGAGGCAGCGTGGTGGAATCAGGCCCTCGTCAAAATAATCAAAGTGAAGAAACTTGCATTTTTCCACAGGTTTGTGAATTTTTATCAAAATTTAGTTTTTTGGGCTCAACACCTTTCATGCTAATTAAAGAACTCATTTCAGTGTGGATTTTTCTGAAAAACGTTGATTAAAGGCACCAAAAAATGTAAATTTCCTGTTCCGACGGACTCTTAAGCTAAGGAAATAACTAATCTTTGGCGGCCATTTTCTCACTAATTTTACCTCTGAAAACAGGTGACCCCCACCTCCTTCATTCTCAAATATCTCGACTTGTATTAAAAATAAATGGATACTTTTTTAACCAAATAAAGGCAAGTGAACAAGCTTTAAGATGATATCAATAATTCTACAAGTCAAAAAAATGACAAGAGCCTGATTCCACCCCGTTGCCCCACAAATGGACTGAGAGCCTTGAAAACGCCTCAAATCGACCGAAGTTAAATAACGCCCAGTCTGAGATTATACTTGGAATCTGTACTGTCAGAATAAACAATGAAAATTCACACACCCACGTTATTATACAAGAAATACACACGAACCAAAACGCACTGGAATAAACCATGCCCAAACACATACAGAAAACAGTGTTTATATTTCTGAATGGAACCAGACATAACACTGCGGTTAGAGCTAATACGAGTCTACAATAGACAGCGCCCCCTTCTTTCCATCTAACATTTAACATCTACTTTTAGTTCAGAAAGTTTTGCCCAAAGCTGTGTTGTAGTTTGCCAATGTCAAACACTCTGAAAATGTAATCATCCCAAGGCACTGCACTTCAAATTAAAAAAAAACATAATAAAAAAACCAAAACAAAACAAAACAACTTGACACCTGTCAAGAAAAAAAGTAAGACACAGGCCAAATAGTGTCTTTCCATTCCGGAAAGCCAGGTTTCTTGTTTTAATTTTGTTTTGTTTCATTTTGTTTTGTGTTTGCTGTTGTTTTTTTTAATAAACAAGTTTCAATTGTTGCAGACACGCAGAAATACTTTTAGTGTAGAGAAAAAAACATGTCTACAAAGTGCCCGGTGCTCCTCATTTTTCCATGAACATCTTCTATTCCTTGCTGGCTGAGGATCTGAGTATTAACCAAAACTACGCTCATCATCATCATCATCATCATCATCATCATCATCATCATCATCATCATCATCATCATCATCATCATCATCATCATCATCATCATCATCATC
>NW_004797957.1:105792-107556 GCF_000002075.1 Aplysia californica
CCCTTCTCTCTCTCTCTCTCTCTCTCTCTCTCTCTCTCTCTCTCTGCATCCCTTTCTGACTGTCCATTTGTCTTTTCGTCCCTCAAACAAGTAAAGAGACAGACTCACGCAGAGCCAAATAGAGAGACAGACGAATTGAATCATGGAGTCAGGATAACAACTAAACGAACTGAAGTGGAAGCGCCAAATCTGAGCAATCCCCTCCCTGCAATCGAAAAAAGTAAGGAAATGGAAGCCAAAAGAGAAAAAAAACAACAAAACCCCCCCAAAAAAACAACGAATATCGAGCACATAGACAATTTGACACGCATTCGTGCGGATAGTGAGACAGACGCACTGAATGACCGGAGTCCGCAATGAAGTACGACTCTTTATTTGTTTGTTTGTTTGTTTTTGTGGGAGTTCAACTGCCGGCCAGACACAAAGAGGTAATTTCGAAGCGCGAGCTTTTAGCAAAATGATGGGTGCAATGGTGAAGACAGGAAGGAAGTAAAAAAAGTCAGACAACAGTAATTATATATTTGACACCCTCATCAACACCGTTTAAATCATTTACTGATTTAGAAAGCGGGAGGCTCCAATTTAAAAACACTCGTCGGGGCCAACCATGGCTGAGTGGCGTATAATAATGTCCCAGCAGACACTTTTCTAAAGCAGAATCGAACTCATGGCTGTTTTGTTTTGTTTTTGTTTTTGCTATTGTTGTTGTTGTTGTTGAGGATTTGGTTTTTTTGTTGTTGTTGTTTTTTTTTTCTGTATTGTTGTTGTTTTTTTCTGTATTGTTGTTGTTTTTTTCTGTATTGTTGTTGTTTTTTCTGTATTGTTGTTGTTTTTTTCTGTATTGTTGTTGTTTTTTTCTGTATTGTTGTTTTTTTTTTCTGTATTGTTGTTGTTTTTTTCTGTATTGTTGTTGTTTTTTTCTGTATTGTTTTTTTTTTTTCTGTATTGTTGTTGTTTTTTTTGTGCGTGTCGCACAAACGAAAATCCCTACCGCTACACCACAGACACCGAAAGGTAGGTCATGCACAAATGGCCCCTCACCTTTCACCTTTTCCGTAGTATGGCTGACCGTTGGGGCACAACAGTCTGTACATTTTGCATCCGGCTTCTTCCACTCCTCTCGGTTGTCAGCTTTCTGTAGTGTAATGTTCCAGTCTTTAAATTTTCACTGATAGATGGTGACTGCTTACTAATTCCTCTGTCTGTCTCTTCGGCTCCCTCCTGTTGCCGTTCCCTGTAGGATTGTCTTGTCCAATCCAGGTTATCGTGTGTTGTGCCAGAACCACTTCAGTTAGCAGACGGCACACTGCTGTAAATGCTACCACTTGACACCCTAAATTGGTCGCTTTTAAGGACAAGTGGGCTAACCCAGATTTTGGAGGTTTCCAGAAATGTTGACCTACACCAAAAGTGGGCATTGCCCTACCTATAGGAGAAGTATAGTTTCATTGGTGTGTATATTTGTTTGGTTATAGAGAAAATTCTCCTTGTCTTTAAAAGAAACTGAACAAGGGGCAAAAACTTTATCTACAATTTTCTCAAAACAGCATTTTTTTTTTTGGATAGCCCCCATGTGCTTAAAAGCGACCAATTAGAGCGTGATAACATTCCTTTAAAGTGTTAAAAGTGAGTGGTTACAGTAACACTGGTACTACTGTAAAACTGTCTGATGTTACTACTGTAAAACTCTCTCATGTTACTACTGTAAAACTCTCTCATGTTACTACTGTAAAACTCTCTCATGTTACTACTGTAAAACTCTCT
>NW_004797957.1:109204-111704 GCF_000002075.1 Aplysia californica
AAACTCGTTGTTTTCGCGATGTGGCAGCTGGGACGAGGTGAACAACCGCGGTCAACAAAACAATCGTCTTATTGAATGGAAAATCATTAGGAACTCTGGCCCAAATAGCCAGATCTCGCTCTGATAATTTTCCCGGTTAAGTGATGAGTCTGAGAGCTCAGCCGAGTCATGTTCACGTTTTTAGCAGGTATATATTTATATATATATTTAGTTTTAGTAGTAGAGATTTTACGGCGCTCGCAACTGCATAAGGTCATATGAGCGCCAGAAGATTAGAGGTGTTACAAGAGAGTAACAAACATAAAAAAGAAGGAGGGGAGATACGGACGATAGATGTTTGATAGGAAAGAAGAAGCAAACCACACCAGAGGATCCGCCAACGGAACGAAACAAAACAAAACCAAACAAAAAGACAATTAAAAGAAAAAGAAAAAAAAACAACAACAAAAAACCACCCAAAAAAGCTTGACACCATTCTGAATGGTCCTGAGTATTAAAAAAGAAAACATTCAAAAGATGAAACGAATCCACTTTTGTTGTGTGTTTTTTTTATTTTGTTGATTTTTTTCCCTCTCCTCTTATAATATCCCAATGTGTCGAGCGGAGATGCAATTGCTGGCTTCAAAATGAATACTTACTCACTGTTTATTATTCTATTAGTTGTTGTTTTTTTGTCGCCTCATATCGCAAAGTGTCGAGTGGAAAATGAAATTGCTGGTTTAAAAATAATACGCACTGTTTTGTATTCTGTTACTTTTTCCGTCCTCTGATATAGCAAGGTGTAGAGGGGAGATGTAACTGTTGGACATTGGCCACCATGTGTGTTGCTTTGTGGGTCGTTATACGTTTGTCTTGACGGGTCTCTTTGACTCTATCGATCCATCTTTTTCTTGGTCTCCCCTTTGCCTTGAAGCCGTCGTATCTCATATTGTAAGTCTGTGAGGCTGGATGGTGTGACCCCATTCTCATGACATGCCTACGCCACCTCAGATATTGCCTCTGGAAATATTTCATCCCGGATTCGACTTCTACATGCCGTCTGATGTCTTTGTTTCTTTGTCTGTCTCTTCTCATAATGCTTAATGTCTTTCTAAGACTTCATTTCGCATGCCGTTTCTTAACTCTTTAAACCTTTTTTTCCCCTCCGTTTTCCGGAGTTTTTTCTCCAGTTACTTAAACCTGGTGCATTATGTCTCATTATAACCCCAAAAGCTTGCCTCAACTTCTGTGGTGGAAACAAAGGCTTAGTCATTACTAAAAAAAACTTGGATCGAGAATAGTTCCGAAAAACAAGTAAAGACTAGCACTAAATGAAACGAGACAGTTGACACTAGTATTGGCCGGGAACAGGGTTATTACCCTCGAACGATCCCAGCTGTTCAGGGTCCAGGTTGGGCAAAAATAACAACAAGGACTTTTAATTATCCTTTCAAAACTTCTCTCCTTATACAATAAAACAATGTACTTTCGAACCTGCTCTAACGGCCACATGTTTAAGACAATCGTCTGCACAAATGACGACTTCCCATCCCCCCCCCCCCTCTCCCCTTTGCTTTTCAAATACTAAGTGAGTACATACGTAGTTAGTAAGTGAGTCAGTGTAAAGACATAATGTACATTTGAAACCAGAGGTGGCTGCGTGAAGGCAAGGACTTCGAAGGAAGAAAAACGGCCACAAACATAAAAATCAGTTACACAGCAGGTTGAAGAACTAAATTTAGCTTCCCGACTACCCGTGAGATCCAGCAGGGGAAAACAAAGAAGAAGAAGATTTAAAACCGGAAAACAAATCGAAGAAAGACAACTCACACTATAGCCCTGAAGGCATTTCGTGATGGGCTCGACTGTCACTTGTTGAGTAATAACCTCCGGGAAGCCGTGATGACAGTCGTTTTCAGTTTCACGTTTGACACACGACAAAAATATTATATTTCTGTCCACAGAGGGCTTAGTTGCGTTAACGTTTTCTACGTGAGGTGACCTCATTTGAAAATAAAACGAAGAAAGACAACGCATCTAAATCATATTTCTGTTTTTTGCGTTCTCGGTGTTTTTTTCCGTTTTGCAAGAGGTGAACTCATCTGAAAATAACACGAAGAAAGATAAAGCACGCAAATCATATTTCAAAAGACAGAGAGCTTTGTTGTGTTCGCGTTCTTTTGCATTTTGGTGAACTCATTTGAAAACAAAATGAAGAAAGACAAGACACCCACTTTAACTAGAAGAAGAATAGACCTAATAATAATTGTGAGGCTGTGCTGATATTCATTTTCAGTTTTGCTCTCTATACACGAAAAGCAATATTTTGCTGGTTCAGTTGTAGATACATTTTCTGCATGTCGCGACTTCATTTGAAAACAAAACGAAGAAAGACAACCAGCTCCCATCACAGTTATGTAGGAACCTGTTGATGGTTTCGGCTGTTACATTAAAAAGAGATAACGAGAAAGCTGTTCTGAGATTGTTTTTATTTTAATCCTAGACAACTGAGGACGAGAAA
>NW_004797957.1:116576-118400 GCF_000002075.1 Aplysia californica
GGGTGATGAGAGAAAGAGAAAGACAGATGGTCAAATTATGTAAGGCTGACGGGGCAAAGACAACCACTGACCCCAGATGTAAAGAGACGGGAAATAAAACCCTCAAACAAAACCACCCCTACCCCAATGAAAAAACTTAGCCACTCAAGAATTCCCACAACAAATAACCCTAGGGCCACACTGATACAGGCTTTTACAACTTGGTCGCGCGCAAACAACGTGTTGCTTCATGGTGAAACCAGGCTCTCGTCAAAATAACGAAATCGAAGAAATCGGCCTATTTCAGCAGCGTGCGGGTCAATTTTTATCATCCCCCCCCCCTTTTTTTTGTGCTCAACTCTACGCATTCCTTCGTGAATTTTACAGTAAAACTTTGATCAAAGACACATAAATGTAAATTTGCACATTCTAGGGACACTACAACTCTGAAAGTCACCAAAAATTGCGGCTATTCATTTTTCTCGAAAAGTCTACCTCTAAAACTAAGCCACCCTAACCTCGTTCAATCACAAATGTCTCGACTTCTTTTCCGGAAAGCTGGGTAATGTTATCATCATAAGTATGATAACTGAACAAACATTAAGATGACATCAATAACTTCATATGGCCCGAAATTGATGAGCGCATGATTCCACCACGTCGTAACATAATATAATTTTATACAGACAGGGCTCTGAGAGCGTTTTCTGTGAATGTCTATGAGTGTTTAGCCCAGGCATGGGCAAGCGTTTCCAAGTCATGAGCCGGATTTAAACGCAACGATTTCAAACCCCAAGGGCCAAAACAGGAGACGATTGGGTGAAATCGGTCAAAATACACAAGCTCTCCAAAGTGAGAAGAAAATTTACGCTCAAACCTAATACTAATATGCCACTTCGAGGCATTTCATGAAAACTGATAAGAGATTTGTTGCTTCCAGATGGACCGGAAACTTTTGACTTTGACTTTTAAGACAGACAGCTTGTGTTCCCTATCAGTTCATTGTAGGTCACTCGGCCCAGTAACAGAAATTATGCAATGTTTGAACCATGATAAGAGACGAGTACACAACAAAGTCAGGTACCTTTTTTAATTATGGAAACTTTATTTAACAAATGTGTGTTTTATATGATTACCTTAAACACTAAATAAACTTACATACTCACTCACTCACTCACTCACTCACTCACTCACTTACACTGTGGGTCACATTCATTACTACTTATGGTACTGCCTGGTAGACTCACGGGCTAGACTGAGACTGCTCGAGGACCGGATCTAGCCTGCAAGACGTAGTTTACCCAGTCCTCGTCTAGTGTTAACAAATAATAATATACAGACAGGGCTGTGGACACGTTTCTTTTATGGGTGTTTGTGTGTTTTGGCCGATGGGGGCCATTTAGCAACAGCGTAAGAGGGGATGATTCAACACAACCGTGATGAATTATAATAAACACTCCTGCACGAGAGTTATCACCCTTTGGTCTTGCTTGAAGTTTCGCTTTCCATAGAAGTGTCTTACGTCTTAGATCGTGCGCTGTGACGTACCCCAGGTTCTCAATGACGCACACCATTTGACTTTACTTGAAGGCAAATAAAACGCAAAAGAGTGAAAAGTGTTTTGCACGCTTAACTATAGCAAGACTGGTGTTTTACCCCTTTTGTTAGAGGTCCATGGTGTGTTATACGCTTCGCACTGAAGTTAATATACAGAAAGTAATCAGCAGAAGCCATTACAGAGCTCAGTCTAAGATAATATTATAATGCAAGTCTAGGAACTTTTGGCAGAATAAGGTGAAACACAGATGACCCATTATTATTATTATTATTATTATTATTATTAGT
>NW_004797957.1:121020-123215 GCF_000002075.1 Aplysia californica
AAATCTAACGAGAAAACGGCTGCTTCCTCAACACTATAATAGTTCCCGACGACCATGACCGCTGACAGTGGGTGTTTGGCGGTGGCCCTGGTGTGGTTTGCTCCAGGGAATGGCTCGTGGGGCTAAAAAGTCGACGTGCACAATTAAGCTATCGCAAGCTGAAGATAGTCAAAGGCATAGTAAATGAGCCGCTGTATAATTTTAAGATTTTGGTTGGTGAGGGAGGACCTCGTGCTTGTATTTTCATTCTTTTTACTTGTCGCTTTGATTTCTAGCTTTTAATTTGTTTGTTACGTAAACATCACTTTCGTTCGTTCTGTATTGGAACTGAACACTAAAGTAATAACTTTCACTACTCCACTACAAAACTATTCAAAGGCACAACTCATAGGTCGGTCACGTTCACCTCCCTCAGGTTCACAGTCACAGAGTCACTTAAAATACATGTAGTGGCAAGACAGACAATGAACCAATCACAATTCACTTGAGCACTCCACTGGGTTGCTCCGGGGCTCACATAATATTGGCAAAGAATAGCGTACGGTCTATTGCGTTTATTTTTAGACTGCCTACTGTGGGCTATGTTTCAATTCTATTCGGCAGGAGCACCTTTGAGATGTGCCGTCTTATTAATATTAATGTACCGCAAACTCGCTTCGAGTGTCGTCATCGCTTGGGTTATCCCCAAGAGCGATTTATAGGTCAGGTTACACTGTTGAATATCCTATTATGTTTAGCTGAAGCGCATGGATTATGGCAAGGCATAGTGGATGTTTTACGGCGCAATAGATACAGAAATGACAGTTATGGTGCCAATGAGGACCTTGTTTTTGATATAATTTTTTGCTAGTGTTTATTTCTGGCTTCTTTTATTTTATCATTGTGAGTGTTTTAAGTCATAGAACATAAAAAAAATTGGGCGGCACTGCACGACCGTGCTCTATGGACGAATCGCGCCTTGTTTGCTCCTTCTTTCCCATCAAACATCTATCGTCCTAATATCGCTTCTCCTTTTTTGTGTTTGTTACTCTCTTTTAACACCTCTAATCGTCGGCACTTATATGACCTTATTGTTTTGCAAGTTCCGTAAAACCCTTACTAAAACTAAAGACCGCTGACAGAGATACAATCAACATAACTCATCAAAACGCCATCTGCCATATCTTCTTCCTGAATTCAGTGCTCCTCTCGTTTCACCTGAGCACTGGAAAGCCCCACTCCATAAAAATAACGCGTTTTAAAGAGCCTAATAAATCGCGACCTCAGTGCTTTCTTGGCCTATCTCCATTTTTAATAACTGTGAAAAAGGTTCATAACAAAGAGTGAGCTTAAGAAGAAGTCACATTTTCAATGTAAAAATAATTTTTTTAAAAGATAAAACAAGAAAGCACTGAGGTCGTGAAATTAATAAGAAATATTACGTATACAGCAGTCTACAGTTTTTTTTCTCTCAACTTCGTGCTATTTCGATATGTAAAATCGTATTAACTTGCTGTCTGAGATAGGTGGAGTTCTTCTTTCGGGGTCTCCTGATAAGACATTAAAAAAAAAGATTTTGTTCGATTTGTCTTTAAATATTTGTGAGGCAGCGTGGTGGAATCAGGCTCTCGTCAAAATAATCAAAGTGAAGAAACTGGCATTTTTCCCGCAGGTTTGTGAATTTTTATCAATTTTTTTTTTTTTTTGCTAAACACTTTTCATGCCCATAAAAGAACTCATTTCTGTGTGGGTGTTTCTGAAAAGCTTTGATTAAAGGCACAAAAATGTAAATTTTCTGTTACCACAGACTCTTAAACTTAGGAAATAACTAATCTTTGGCGGCCATTTTCTCAATAATTTTACCTCTGAAAACAGGTGACCCCCACTTCCTTCTTTTGCAAATATCTCTATTTGTATTCAAGTTAAATGGATATTTTTTGCATCCAAATAAAGACAATTGAACAAGCTTTAAAATGATACCAATAACTCTACATGCCCAAAAATTGACGAGAGCCTGATTCCACCACGCTGCCTCACATATATATGAGAACGACGGAGAAAAATAGTAACAAAATCAGAGGTGGAGAAGGATGAGTGGGTAGGTGTGGAAGATGAGGTGGTGGGGGAGGATTAAAAAGAGGAGAGTACTACTTATAACTAGATCTACTACTACTACTACTACTACTACTACTACTACTACTACTACTACTACTACT
>NW_004797957.1:123416-126416 GCF_000002075.1 Aplysia californica
TAATAATATGATAATAAGAGTAATAATAATAACAATAATACCAACGATAGTGATAATTGTAATAATCATAACGTTCATAATAGTAATGATGATAATGATTACAATGAAGGTAACAATACTAATACTAATACAAATACTAATAATAAGATACGCACATATAAACAGACTCAAACACATACACACACACATACACACACAAACATTAATTAACACACATAAACATGCAAAGACACGCTCCCCTCCCCCACCCTCACCCACACCCCGTTTGACAAGAATTTCCCCTAAAATCTACCCCCCAAACTTCAGTTAACATGCAAAACTGCTAGGTAAGCAAAAATGTTTCCACGTTCAAGATTCCTCGATCGCACAGACTTAATCCAACAGATTATGCATGCAGCGATAATTGTGGCTTCATAAAGCGCGTCATGAAGCCGAATTTAGACTTAACGCGGACAAATTATGGGCCGTCTCACCCTCAATCTTTTGTTTAGACGGAATATTATGGACTGTAATGGAGACGACATTGCAGAACAAGGCAACACACAACTAATTGTTATCGTCGTCAAACGTTCAATTGTTTTAAGCCAAAACACGAAACTGTTCAGGAAAGAAGAAACAAAACAACAACAACAACAACAACAACAACAACAACAACAACAACAACAACAACAACAACAACTAAAACTGGTTTAGATCCAATATGTTTTTCAATGTTATATCTACATTTCGCCCTTTTCCTTGGTTGTTGTTTTTTTGACAATCAAAATTCGAATTTCGACCAAATATTTCAAGACTTTGTACAGGTAACATATACCGTAGAGTAAAGCACTGTGATTTAAAAAGAGACTTTAAAAAAGTTTTAGTAAGCGTTTCACGGCACTTGCAACACAATTAGATCATATAAGTGCCGAAGATCAGAGGTGTCACAAGAGAGTAACAAACATAAAAAAGGAGGAGAAGAGATAAAGACGATAGTTGTTCGATAGGAAAGAAGGAGCAAACCACACCAGAGCACTTGCCAACCACCCACAAAAAGAGACTACCTGCTATGTAACAGACAAAGGTTACTAGTTGATTAAATAGAAAGATGAACTCCAATAATTTATCATCAGACATGCATCTCATCAATCTGCTCCAGACCAAACAAAGTAAGCAACTTAAAATCACCTTTTCTTTTTCGAAGTGCAGGCTCGGAAAAACTCTACACCTAAAGAACCCAATGATATCATTTCCCGCAGCTTACATCGCTATGAAGTTGTTTATGTATTTTGATTTGAAGATTGCTTTTTTTAACCTAGTTGCGTGTTCCCTGCAGCACTGATAGAGATGTGCCCTAAAAAGTTATTTTAATATCCTCAACTCCAGACGATGGGGGAAAGAGATACACACGTTTCGCATAAATACAACGTTATTTGTTTCCCATTTTTCCCTTAGACCCCTCCACCCACTCCCCCCACCCCCGTCTTCCCTCTCGTACGGCCCAAATTTACAGTGCCGACTTAGCAACCTTTTTGTAAATATTTTCCTCTACACAGAAGTTTTGTGTTTCAAATTTGTACTCAACTTTTGGAGTCAAAAGGAATTTGTCTGATATCCGTTTGAGATAAATCCATAAAATATTTTTTCTCAACATACCACGTAAAAAACAACAACCCATTTTCAGCTATGTTCCCATTATTGTAGAATGACGCACTAGTTCCAATTAGGCCCACCAATAAAAGCTTCTACGATTGGGCATATTGCAAGCTGCAGTAATCTAACAGGCCAACAGAAGTTTGTAGATAGTTTTTTTTTAGTTTCCTGCGCCTGTTGAGATCATGGCTAAGACTAGTAAAGAGCAGAAAGCTTTTTGTTTTGAACAGTTCCTCACCACCAATTTATTTCGTAAGTTTCGCACAAGGAAATAATGCTAAATTGTCCTTAAGGCCTTTTTTATATCAAGAGCAAAAATGTTCCATCTGTTAGGACCGATAGAGAAACAGAACTAAAAATTCCCAGACAAAGTGACCACTTCATGTTAAACACACACTGTTCGCACCCCTTTAAAAGTCACCAGGGTGCAGCATTCAGTAGATGAGCCCCATTAGACGCCTGTCCGTAGACACCGTATTGAAACGCGTGAACATTTCCCCTGTGATTTTTGGTTCCTTGGCAAAGCTCATATTCACCTTTGAGGATATGTTAACTCCACAAATGCTGTCTCTTTGAGCAACATCACCCACCCCTATTGTCTCTAGAAACAACCCCATTCTACAAGCTGTATAACGTGCGTGGCTTTGAGTACTCATAGTTGGGTGGATCCTCGTGTTTGTTCACCATTGCGAATGCAGGACATGACGGATTAAAATGTGTCGAGTCCAAAAAAGGACATAGAGCACTGGTTCTCGGAATTTTTGAATTTTACCAAAAGTTTTTAAAACTATCTAAGAGGGATGGAAAGATTTTTTTTTTTTTTAAAGGATGGAAAAAACACAAAAAATTATTTCATAACCTTTTTTCACAAGATCTTTTTAAGTTAGTGCATTTTGCGTTTATAGGTGGGTTGTTTAAAAAAAAATAAAAAGCCGTTTCCGTTTTCGAAAACAAGTTATTTCTTTATGAATTTTATGTCAAACAAATTCTTTTTGGATGAAATATACCTGTTCCAAATCACAACATTCTAGTAAGCCTACTAAGCTGTGCGAGATATTCATTTAAAAAGTTGTGGGGGGTTTTTTTTTTGGGGGGGGGGATCACCCCGTACTTCCAATATATTATAATATTTAAATTTGGCTATAGACAGCGAAACATTATGTTCTCAGTTAATTCATATTTTGAAAAGCTTAGTCGGCTGTTTGCGCTGTATGTGTACAGGGAAGTCGAGAATATTATGTTTCTGAGTGTTCTAGAGTC
This sequence comes from Aplysia californica, assembly GCF_000002075.1. NCBI lineage: Eukaryota > Metazoa > Mollusca > Gastropoda > Aplysiida > Aplysiidae > Aplysia > Aplysia californica. The sequence goes on from NW_004797957.1 coordinate 126,309, forward strand.
TTACATTATGTTATTTTTGTAAAGCAAAAAAAACCTTGCTGTGGAGCAGGGAAATACACTAGGCAAAAAGTTTTTAAAAAATTGCTATCATCATTATTATTATTATTA
>NW_004797957.1:127864-129331 GCF_000002075.1 Aplysia californica
GTGTGTGTGTGTGTCTGTCTCTCTCTCTGTCTCTCCCCCTCTGTGTGTGTGTGTGTGTGTGTGTGTGTGTGTGTGTGTATGTGTGTGTGTGTGTCTGTCTCTCTCTCTGTCTCCCCCCCCCTCTCTCTCTCTCTACGTCTTTGCATATACTTTGCGTAATGGGGAAAGACACTTTATACACATTCTCCTCGCTTCACTGTGCTGGGAATGGATACCCGGCTATAGTCAGTAAAAAAGTTCCTTTTAGTTTGCAAGAAATGTAATGTATTGTAAGTGTTTAGGTGCTTTATCAGCTCTGCTTGCATTGCATGCTTTTCGGGGAGCCGAGACTGTTTCTAAGTAACTGGGAAGAAGCCACCCACCACACTGTCTATATAAGATAAGATAAGATAGTGCTTTATTATCCCAGAGGGAAATTTTCTTTGGGAGTACAGGAACGTAAAAACACATATGTGAGGCAGCGTGGTGGAATCAGGTTCTCGTCAAAATAATGAAAGTGAAGAAACTTGCATTTTTCCGCAGGTTTGTGGATTTTTATCAAATTTTTGTTTTTTGGCTCAAAACCTTTCATGCCCATTAAAGACCTCATTTCTGTGTGGATTTTTCTGAAAGGCGTTGATTAAAGGCACAAAAATGTAAATTTTCAGTTACCACGGACTCTTAAGCTAAGGAAATAACTAATCTTTGGCAGCCATTTTCTCACTAATTTTACCTCTGAAAACAGGTGACCCCCACCTCCTTCTTTCGCAAATATCTCGACTTGTATTCAAGATACATGGATATTTTTTCATCCAAATAGAGACAAGTGAACAAGCTTTAAGATGGTACCAATAACTCTACATGCCCAAAAATTGACGAGAGCCTGCCTCCACCACGCTGCCTCACATATAATGTTATAGTTAACATGTGTGTGTGTGAGTGTGTGAGTGTGTTTGTGTGTGTATGTGAGTGAGTGTATGTGTGTGTGTGTGTGTGTGTGTGTGTGTGTGTGTGCTTGCTCGGGTGGTACGAGTGTACTTTCCGTCAGGAATATCATGAACAGGAAAACCCTTTATTTGTAAAGTTCTCATCTGGCTTTTAGAAATCACACGATTTGGAACTCATATCTTCTATTTATCGGGGGAATTGTCGTTTTCCTATTTCATGTTTGTCCATTGACGAGGCCTCTCTAATCAGAGATAGCATTTTAGCTGCTCTTTTTATAGCGTTTCCTTTATGTGCACCCAAGCAAGGCATCATTTCAGACAAATTGACTGTAAATTAGAGACACGACATCCAAGTGGAAAAAATAAACGTTGCCACACGAAAGGACGAAGGTTTTTCGAGCGTTGGTAAGTGATCGAGAGGAGAAAATGTAAGATTGGAGCTGACGTAGGGAAAATTGGAGTTGGCACTTTGGCGATGAGAGAAGAAGAAAATCTAAATTGGGGAATCGGGCTATTAATTTTTTTTTAGGCGGGTGAGGGT
>NW_004797957.1:129431-132716 GCF_000002075.1 Aplysia californica
GGTGGAGAAGAAGGACACCAAGGAATAACTGAAAAGTCTAGATGAAAAATATGGGAGAGGAAACAAGAATAAAAAACGAGACACACACACACACACACACACACACACACACACACACACACACATACACACACACAAACACAGAGAGAGAGAGAGAGAGAGTCAGAGTGAGCAAGAGAGAGAGAGACAGAGAGAGAGATAGAAAGAGAGAGTGAGTATGTTCGAGAGAGAGAGAGGAGGGAGGGAGAGATATTGAAAGGGGATGAGAGAGAAAGAAAGAAAGTGAGAGAGAGAGAGAGAGAGAGAGAGAGAGAGAGAGAGAGAGAGAGAGAGAGAGAGAGAGAGTGCAAGGCAAAAACAGCTGAGTAGGATAGATAGTGGGATAGGGTCAGAGTGAGAGTGCGTGTTTTACGTTTGTGTGTGTGTCTATATAATAAGTATGTCTCCCAACCCCCAATCTCTCTCTCTCTCTCTCTCTCTCTCTCTCTCTCTCTCTCTCTCTGTGTGTGTGTGTTTGTGTGTATGTGTCTGTTTGCTTGTGTGTATGTGTGTGTTAGTGTGCGTGATTGTATAAGTGCGTGTATGTACGCACAATGTATGTGTGAGTACACACGCTTGCAGTTACGAAATGTTTCAAAGTGTGAATGTGTATTTGAAGGACAAAGCAGAGAGTGAAGGACACACGGCGACAATAACCACGCCCGCTTTACTCTCTCACAGACACAAACACGTACAAATGTCAGCCATGCTACGGAAATTCCTTCCACAGACACGAAGGCATCGATTTATAGATAAGAATCGAATCAATAACATTTGCATCCATGTTAGTAGGCCTAATCATAACAGGAAGGGAGTGGTTGATTTTCCACCCAAATTATTCTTGTCAGCTGATAGGGTGTGCACACGATCCAACTCTGTCCAAGTCGAATACTTTGGTGCATATATTCTTTTTACATTATTTAACACTTAGATCACATTGAGAAGAATGAGACATCCTTTTTCCAAGTCGAATCAAAATGTTCCTCCTGTACTTTTATTTAGGCTGCCAGAAATACCGATAAAGTGCAAACATGCCTTAACCCTTTTACTGAAAGGCTTGCGATTTGATAGTGTAGCAGGTCTGGGAGTAAAAGTGCATTCCTGTGTTTGATCAATCTCAGCCAGATGGTATAACAATTAATTGGTCTTTTCTAATGTTTGATTGTAGACGTTTAGTAACGTTGTTTTCTGTCTCAAATCGATAGCCCCTAAACTACCAAAATTCTTTCCCCCAGAACGTTATCGACAGTGAGCTGGTGTCGACTACACACCTTTTGTGTCTGCAAAAATACTGCCCTGCCCTTCATCCTCTCAGTTTCCTTTGAATTCAGCTTTCGTAAGAGTTTTACGGCACTTGTAACACAAATAGGTTCAATATGTGCTTGGGATTTATATAGATGTGTTACTACTAGAAAGTAAAATAAACAGATAAGTAGGAGGACACATACAGGCGACAGATAAATGGTAGGGATGAAGAAGCAAACCACACCAGAACACCCGCCATTCACCCACTCTCAGACTTTCTTGTATTTTTTTTTTTTACATCAGCCATTCGACCTTGGAGACTTGTACGAAGCAAAAACTTGATTTATTCCCTTTAGTAACATCACAAAAATATCTAAATGGCCTGTTATAAGATTGGTAAGAGTGTAACAGACTTGTTTACATGAAACTGTTTTCCTTCAACACATGCTTAAATCTAAGTTACAAATCGTAGTCAAACGAAATCAATGTCATGTAAATCGGGACGATTTACCCTAAATAACAATACCCATATAGAAGAAGAAATTGGTTTGTTTCTAATGTTGTACAACATTTCAAGAAGCTTGAGGTCCTGCAACTTACAGATTGTATTCCTCACAATGAGGGCAAGTGGCTGTACCATACACAAACACACACGTACACACATACACACATACACACACATACACACACATTCACAAAAAAACGCATACACTATAATAATACACACACGAACTTGCGCACGCACACTCATGCGCGCACATGCTCTCTAACACATCATCCTTTCCACTTACGTATACACCAAGGACTACTATACTGAGTATAGTAGTCCTTGGTATACACATAATTCATGCTTGCCGTCACAAACAGACCCAAAGCCACACACACATACGGACCAAAATAAACACACCAACGAGCAAGACACGACAACCCTAGCTCACACTACAGGGCGCTTCACAGTGGTGACCGACAGTCGCACGGTGGTAAACTGTTCTGTATTTGTGTTATGGGTATAATTTAAGTAGGAATTTATGTATGTATTTATGCATGTATTTACGTATGCACGTAATTATAATTATGTATTTATGTATGTAAATGTATGTTTGCCATTGTAAAACAAAGTCCCCTTCCGGGACAAATAAAACGTGTCATTTATAATTTAATTTTTTAAAAATATATAATCATGTGAAGGAGTGAAGAACAAGATTGGACCATTGAGTTCTTCAGTACGTTTGGACGGGAGAATGGATGTGACGTCAGACAGGTTTTCGTTTATACTTTTTTTCTCTGACTGTTTTTTGTTTTGTTTTGTTTTGTTTTTCCGTTTGTTTTGTTTTGTCCTGTCAGAGTTGATTTTGAACAGAGATGTGGTTTGAGGCACCACCAGCAGCAGTGGCAGCCGTTAATGGATTGTGAAATCTGTTTAAAGTTTCGAGAACGTTTGGAATAAAAGAATGTTTTAAACATGTGTGGGAGATGAGTATAAGCACTGTTACTTCATTATTGATAACTGGGTACACTTTGCAGGGCAAGGCAAGGCAAGTAAGACAGCTTGCAGGTTGTTAGCGATAGGGTTTGTCAACAGATAATGCTAACAAGTCTGACATGCATCAAAGAAAAACGACATCGCTGGGAAATGATTCTATTTTATGTTAAAGTGAGCGCTTTATCTTGCTGATGTTGCAGATGTTGTGGTTGATTTGTTATCGGTGTTGATTTTTGATGTTGTTTATTTTCTTGCTGCTGTTATTGTTCTCATTATAGCTGTTTATGTTGTTGTTGTAGCTATTTTCGTTATTGTTTTAGTTGTCGCTGCTACTGCTGTCTTTGTTACTGTTGATGAGGTTTTAGTTGATGGTGTTGTTGATTCCTTTCTTTGCCCCTCTCTTTACTTCAAAAGTAGCCAAGAAAAATGTTTGTATATTCAAGTTGAAGCCGATTTCTATGTACATATTATTATTATTATTATCATTATCATTATTATTTTTAATATTGTTAATATCA
>NW_004797957.1:132919-135967 GCF_000002075.1 Aplysia californica
GAGAAAAAAAAACCCGGAAAAAAATTGTTTCCTTTTTTTAAAAATAGAAAATTAGAGCAAAAAGGATATGAGCTCGTGTTTCTTGTGTGTAAGGGCAAACAGCCTAGCCAGTAATCCACTGGATCAAATTGTTAATCATTATTAGTATTATTATTTTTTTTTATTCATGTCTCTATAAGTACGAACCCCCCTCCTCGCCCCCTAAAAAAAAAAAAACAACAACAACAAAAAATCGAGAAAAAAAAACAATCCGGAAAAAATTTTAATTAAGTTACCTATTTTCAGAAAATTAGAGCAAAAAGGATATGAGCTCGTGTTTCTTGTGTGCAGCAGCAAACGGTCTAGCCAGTAATCCACAGACACAAGCATTCCACTGGATCAAATTGTTAATCATTATTAGTATTATTAATTAATTTTTTAAATTCATGTCTCTACAAGTAGGTACTGAACCCCCCTCCCCGCCCCCGCAAAAAGAATTTTTTTTTTTAATCGAGGAAAAAAACAATCCGGAAAAATTATAATTAAGTTACCTATTTTGAGAAAATTAGAGCAAAAAGGGATATGAACTCGTGTTTCTTGTGTGCAGCAGCAAACGGTCTAGCCAGTAATCCACAGACACTAGCATTCCTCTGGATCTATCTTGACAGTTTTGGAACTGCAGTCGAACACAACTCCCCCCTGTTAACGAACCCCGCTTCTTGCGTCACCCTCAAGCGTTAATTAGAACATTTTTATCTCTCTCGCTTATTACGTCTTTGTAATTTTTGCAAACAAGGAACAAAAAAAACAAAACAAAAAAAAAAGAATATAAAGGCACGAAAGCAGTTGCATGGGTTGTGCACGTATGCTGTACAGTTTGGCGAGTCTGTTCGTGTGAGATAATTCAGTTGGCAGAGAGTGAGAGGAAGAAAGAGAGACAAGGGTGAGACAAGGGGCACCTGCATGTGAGTGATGTCTACAGGGAACTCGTGTTTTTGTTGGTTAAAAAAATTATATTAAAATTTTTTCATTCGATGTATTTTTTTCCGTCTAGGTTGTTTAACAAACCTATCGGCAAAATTTGGCTCATTTAGGAAGCGGGCTTCTACTCTGCACGTCAGGGCCAACCCCAGCTGACAGGGATACAACATTCCAGCTGGAAGAACCACATATTCGAAAAAAATTATTCTTGGGAATCGATCGAACATAAGTCTTTTGCTTACGATAGCGAAGTACCTAACCGCTACACCACAGATGCTGGAGAAAATCATGCCCAACTATGGACCAAATTGTTGTATCTGATTGATATCGTGGATGGATAGGTGAGACTGTGGAGATAAAAGTAAATGTTTTACTAGATTCTACACCTCATTGCTATTGTTTTTATAGCCCTTGTCCATTTATATGAGATTGACGCCTTCTGATTAGTAGAAAAAAGTGCGTATGCATTTCCAAGAGTGTGTTACGAGAATACTAAGTATGACGTCATGTAACTGTTTCAGATAGAAATTCAAGGATTTTAAATGTAAGTAAATGATCTGAGAGCCATGATGATTTTTTAAAATAATGGCGGTGATGCGTGAATATTTATGATTGCGTTTAAGTACTGTTAGCGTTAGTCCTATCTTCCTCTGCTCCAATGAGTCACAGGGACGTGGGCACCCCTTATCCTGTTTCCTACTGGAAACATCTTTAATGTTACCGTGAAGTTCCGAAATGGTGGGCGCAGTCTTGCGAAGATAACATTGTTACTGTTAGCATAATATTCTATAGGGCCTAGACAAGTGTGGAGAGGAGCTAAGTAGGAAGACAGTACAGTGGCAGGTATGTTGGGGTATTCGTAAGCGGGTTGTAGGTAGCAAGTTGACAAACAGGTTATGAACTTTAGAAATGCAGCATGCAACTCCCTTTTCATTTACCCCCCGAATATTCTTTTGGCGTCCTATTAAACATACGGAGATTCTGACACAGGATCCTCGAGCCCGAGTCGAGAGGACACAATTGGTCGCTTTTAAGGAGAAGCGGGATAACCCAAATTTCGAGGATTTCCAGAAATCTTGATCTACACTAAAAGTGGGCATTGCCCTACCTATAGGAGAAGTTTGGTTTCAATTGTGTGTATATCTGTTTGGTTATAGAGAAAACTCTCCTTGTCTTTTAAAGAAACTGAACAAGGAGCAAAAACTTTATCTTTGATTTTCTCAAAACAGCTTTTTTTTCGAGATAGCCCCCTCGTGCTTAAAAGCTACCAATTTACACATACTATTGTATCTCCTAGCCTCAGGGGGGTGGAGGGGGACGCCTTTTTGTTAACATGTGCTACACGTGGAGGACGAGAAAAGACAAGGATAATAATAATATATGGGTTTTTCATTAGATCACCTAAACAATGGAATGAGTCCAGAACCGTAATCACATTGGTACTTTTTTTCAGATCTTGGACTTGAAGAAGAATGTCTCCACCTTAGAATTACAAAAGTTCGATGTGACATTCTAAGGCGTTTTCAGTTACTAAGACCATGAGGTCAAACTATACCAAATTATAACAGATTTTATCCGATCTATCAATATTGGAAGATTTTTCGGAGACGTTTTGACGAAAGTCAAAGAATTGCATTTGAAAAGGTGTGACATGTTGGGAAACTCAAAATTTTTAACATCAAATTTCTCAAAATTTGGTACTGAGCAGACAGAACTTTGCAATGCTAGTGTAGCGATGCGTCAAAAGCTATGGTTATGGACAGGCCATTTGGAGTACAGGTCTATGGATGACTTAGAATTTTAATAATCTTGACTTGAAAAATTCCCACAAAGCGTTTTTGAGCTCAATCTATTTGTGGATTATTCACGGCTCACCAGCCGTAGCTTGGTCGTATCGGTGATAGCTGTTGAATTCAGATGTTCCTACTATTTAAAACTAACAGTGTTGAAAGTGACGTTGAACTTCGGCCAATGTCATATCAGTCTAGCCAAGTAAAAGGAAGACCACATCTTTCTCACACATACACGCACACACACACACACACACACACACACACACACACACACACACACACACACACACACACC
>NW_004797957.1:137135-139223 GCF_000002075.1 Aplysia californica
TCTTTCTCTCTCTCTCTCTCTCTCTCTCTCTCTCTTTCTCTCTCCCTCTCTCTCTCCCTCTCCAAGTGTAATTGTGTCTTACTTTAATCTTTGTCGTAGGTGCATGAATGTGTGTTTTCGTATGAGTGTGCGTGCGCGCGACGTGTGTTTGTATGTGTACGTGGGCATTTGAGTGTGTGTATATGTGTGTATGTGTTCGCGTATGTGTGTGTGTGCGTGCGTGTGTGTGTGCCTGCGAGTGAGTGGGTGTATGTATTAAATCTGAAATAAAACACTATTCCCACTCGTTCCTATAAATTCCCTTCAAATCCTTTCGTTTCTGCAGACAATCTAACCATTACGTCGTAATCCTAACAGATACTCATCTCAACTTTGCCAGACTAATGTAGGGCTTTTAAAACTTAACCCTTATCCATACGTCGTGTTTTACTATAGCATCCTTACGACGTGGGAAACTCTGTGTCCCCACTTTCCAAAGAGGAAATTTACTCGTTAATCCGATCCGTACGCTTTGCATTGCTGTCTGTCAAAATGATTTTTTCGAGAAATACTGAAAGTTTCAAAGAGATCTTCGCCCTAGTGGTATTCTAAAATGTGAAGAATACAACCCCTGGGGTACAAAATGACCCCAGGCGTACGGATAGGGTTGAGAAAACGGAAGTATTTGGTCGTGCGGTGATACTTTCACGACTTAATACCTGTGTGCTGCAGTCAAGTAATACTAGTTCATCCATCAATGTCTGACCATGGCCAATGCATCTGCAGAGGAGATTATTATTACGCCCTTGCCAAATAGAAGATGTGAAGGTTGAGATGACGTGTGGCCTCTGCTTTGGCCAACGACACCAATTCTGGCAAAGGAAAGTTTGCTACATTTTGAGCTTTAAAATGCTCTACTTCCAGTTGTGGATATGTGAATCTTACCGGCTTCCTTCCTGGTTTCAACATTAATTAATATTATTGTGAAGCCTCATAAATAGTCGCTTTTAAGGACAATCCTTCTAATCCAGATTTCGGGGGTTTCTAGAAATCTTGTTCTACCTTAAAAGTGGGCATTGCCCTACCTATCGGAGAAGTTTCGTTTCATTGGTGAGTATATCTGTTCGGTTATAGAGAAAACCCTTCATGTCTTTTAAAGAAACTGAACAAGGGGCAAAAACTTTACCTTCGATTTTCTCAAAACAGCATTTTTTGGGATAGCCTCCTTGTGCTTAAAAGCGACCAAATATGACTTACTGCCCACTGTAATTGTTGCTCTCCCGCTGGGTCTTTCTGGAGCCAGGCTTCCCATATCAAACAGTTTATGCTGAAGTCCTTCAGAGACATTTAGGGTGTCTTGTAGCGATTATTTTCTGGTGCGCCAATTTTCCGCTTCCCTGAAGACATTTCCGAATAGAACTCTGCCTTTGGGATTCTGAAACCGGGCATTCTTACAACATGGCCAGCCCAACAAAGCTGAGTCCCTTTATGAGCTAAGAAAACAGACTCCGGGCATTTTCCATTTTGAGAACTTCTGTGTTTGGTTATTTTGTCCTGCTATTTGATGGCAAGAAATCTCCGGGGGCATTTCATGTGGATGTACATTAATGCTTGTTAGAACTATTAACCAATGTAATCTTGGATGAGTAGGTTGGAGTGTTGGTATGTGTTGGTGTTTTATAGTGTGTGTGTGTGTGTGTGTGTGTTTGTGTGTTTGTGTGTGTGTGTCTCTGTGTGTGTGTGTATGTGTGAGTGCGTGTGTGTTTTTATGGTTTTTGTTGTTCTTGTTGTTGCTGTTGGTTTTGAGGGGTTTTTTTTGGGTGGAGGGATGGGGGTCCACAGATAGAAGCACTTATACAGAGATTGTAAAAAGGAAGTGAAGGTTGATAGGAAATTGTGTGTTGGGGGGAGGGTGGTGGCCGAAAGAAAACACCACTTCAAAGGCATGAGCTATCAGGTAGAGACAGTGACCGCGAGACAGGAAGGGTGATAGGAACCAAGACAAAAGGCAAGAGAGAGAGAGAGAGAGAGTGAGAAAAAAAAGAGCGAGAGAGCGAGAGAGAGAGAGCGAGAGAGAGAGAGAGAGAGAGAGAGAGAGAGAGAGAGAGA
>NW_004797957.1:142978-144910 GCF_000002075.1 Aplysia californica
ACACACACACACACACACACACACACAGACACTATCACGCTCTCTCGCTCTCTTCAGACGTTTGTGAAGTGACGCTGATGTTTAGTAACAACAGAACAGAGAGTCATGGGATAAAAGGTGAGGGTAAAGGAAGGGTGATGTTCTTTGTATCAATGTTGTAAAGTTAGCCTCTCCCTTCGATCTCAACATTTTGTCGAACCGGTTTTAATGGTCACCTGTACACACGCCCTCCCTCTTCCAGTTCCCCCTTCCTCCCCCCTCCCCTTGATTCTTTTGGGGTTTTTTTTTCTTGTTTTCTTTTGGTAAGTGTTTTACGGCGATCGCAACTGCTTAAGGTCATATGAGCGCGCGGGACACATTAAAATTTTCATTTGGTAGGAAATTTTTAATTTTGACCTGGTGGCGGCCGAAGCCTATTCTTATCGATTTTAGACCTCCAAGGGATCTTGAACGGAAGCAACGTGCACACGGGACCTCCGAGATTTTTCGCCCTTGTCCGAGAAGGCTAGATGTAGATCTTTCCTATCAAAAGATCAGGGGTGTGGCTGAAAGACAGCTGTAAGAAGGAGCCAAGGAATAGCAGTACAAAGGCGGCTGCGGAAAGAGTCAGGAGTCAAGAGGAGGGGGCAAAGGGGGTGAGGGGTGGGGGCAGAAAGTGGAGACAAAAGTAGACGATAGAACGTTGCTGGAGGGCAGGAATGGGGGTGAAAGAAGACAATTTTAGAGAAGAAAATTTTTCCGTCGCTACCCGAATTCGAACTCGGGACCTTTGAATGAGAAGGGAACACCATAACCTCTAGGCGACGAGAGCCCGCCCTTATTAGTCTTAAAAGACCCATTACCGGAAATTGTTTTTCACAGCTTATGTTTAGTTAACACTTGAATCAACAGCCAACGGCCGTTATCTCTTGTCTAGACACCGAAGCGAGAGAAACATAATGATCCTGTTTTAATAAGTACAGATGCGGCCGCGGACATCATTTAGATTTGAACCCTGAACTTGCATGCCTTAGTCAATCTAAGGATATGGTTGAAGCGAGAGGACGCAGGCTGGAATGAATCCTAAAGTTGGCAGCAGAGGAAAATAGTCGAACTAGCATGGAGACCTCCCATTGATGAGGGGGCTCGGTGCGTCAGATAAGCTGTAGAGAGGAAGAGCCCGAAACAGCGACGCATTCTCTCCTGGTGATCTCCACACTAGAGTCAGGGATACGGAACGTTCGGCTGTGAGCAGTGCATACGGCTGTTTAGACTACGAATCTAAAATCCAACAGCTACGTCATAGCAAGCAACGAAAGAGACCGCAAAGTTGGAGCTTCATTGTTCGTTGTCCATTGTTTCAGGAAGCAACATCCCTGCATTCCGGACATGTCCATCGATGCTCCGTTGCTCTCTCCAAAATGTCGCTTAGGGTCTTTCTACTAATTGTACCAGTGAACATCTGGATGGGCGTTCTTCTATTCTTTCCTGCAAGGATGCCAGATTTTCCGCTTCCTTTCTGTATTTAAAACTGGTAATCCGATTATCCGATTTACTGTGCTGTAAGGTCATCATCTCACGCGGCAAAACTTCTGACATCAGCACCGTAAGGTAGCAAACATAGGAATGTTATTGCCCCGTCACCTGCTGGGTGCCCCGAGCACTAAAACAGATATGTTATTTTTGTCTGCAAAGAAATAATTCTCCGGTACAGAGACAAGTTTATTGTTAGCGTCGTTTCTCGATCCCCCGCACATCCTACAAGTCACTTTCAGGAGATTTCCAGATAAAGCCATTGTTTTAGTTTTAGTAGAGGTTTAACGGCGCTCGCAACTGCGTAAGGTCATATGAGCGTCAGAAGATTAGATATGTTACAAGAGAGTAACAAACATAAAAAAGAAGAGGGAGATAAGGACGATAGATGTTTGAAATGAAAGAAGAAGCAAACCACAC
>NW_004797957.1:149469-151796 GCF_000002075.1 Aplysia californica
CACACACACACACACATACACACACACACACACACACACACGCGCGCGCGCGCGTATGCACACAAACGCACACATACACACAAACACACCACGTTCAAACACACACACACATACCTACGCATGCACACACACCCACAAGCAAACTCACACACACATACAACCACGCACACAAAGTACGTATATCAACACATTTGCACACACTGAGAAAAAAGAAATCTTACACACACATAAACACACACAAACACGCAAACTCACACGCACACTAACACACACAAACATACGCTCATAAACACACTTACAGGCAAAATAACATACATGTACACACACGCGCGCGCGCGCGCGCACACACACACACACACACACACACACACACACACACACACACACACACAAACGCACACCCACCCCCACAAACAAACAAACAATAACAAGAACAGACTTATTTCTCTAACATTATAGCGATTTCGTTTAAAGCAGTTTAACTATGTCCAGAAAAAGAATTATTTTCTAATCTATATTTAATATTACGTAAACGTAATTTAGCATTTATCTGTTTATCTACAAGCCCTAAATAGATTTTTAAAAGAAAGAAAACATAGTAATTGTAAACGAATGACAAACGGTTTCGTACATACTCCTAACTGCACGACAGAAAGATGGATGGTATTGGTAAGAGCAAATAAATGTGAGGCAGCGTGGTGGAATCAGGCTCTCGTCAATTTTTGGGCATGTAGAGTTATTGGTATCATCTTAAAGCTTGTTCACTTGTCTTTATTTGGATGAAACAAATATCCTTTGATCCTGAATATATGTCGAGATATTTGCGAATGAAGGAGGTGGGGTTACCTGTTTTCAGAGGTAAAATTAGTGAGAAAATGTCCGCCAAAGATTAGTCATTTCCTTAGCTTAAGAGTCCGAGGAAACAGAAAATTTACATTTTTTGTGCCTTTAATCATCTTCACTTTGATTATTTTTACAAGAGCCTGATTCCCCCACGCTGCCTCACAAATAAGTGCATGTCATTGTATAGTACTAAGCTTAAGAAGAAATAAAAGAACACACTGGAGTAATAGTAAGACAAGACAGACATTGAAGGGGCAGACAATACGAAAATCCCCCGAACGAGTCAAAGAAACGTACAATCAAAACAATGCATTGCATCGTATGTAGAGTTTGCTTTTTGCGTAGGGATATATTATGTTGTAACAATGTAAACTATTGCATTTTATTATAGCCTATTATCATATAAGTCTAATAGATTATTACTATAATCTATTATTATAAGTCCCATTCCGTAAGAATGGACAGGGGTCGTTGGCGGGCTCTTTGCTGTGGTTTGCTCCTTCTTTCATACCAAACATCAATAGTCCATATCTCTCCTCCTTTTCTTTGTATGTTACTCTTTAGTAGAACCTTTCATCCTCGGCGCTTACCTGACTTATTTGAGTTGCAAGCGCCGTGAAAGTCTTGCTAAAACTAAAAACAAACAATCAAAAGAATTCCTTACTTAGTAGAATTGATTCAGTAAGATTGATTCTGTCATGCCATAGAACGCCACAGATTTTATAATTTTCATTTGACCGGAGCCTGGATAGATATAGATTTATATATAACGTAGTGGGTACACAGTTTAAGAATAACAACGACACCATAATGGTCATTTGACCTCTTCATTAACTTCTCGCACAGTTGGAAGATATTAGAACAAGCTAAGCCACTGAAAAGTCAACCAAAATCATTAGAAACCAATATCAAAATACGTTGCTTGGTAGAAATATTCCATTTCACACTAGACATTTTGAGAAGAATAAATTGATATATTAGATATCTACCTATATTACACAATAACAAACAAAGACGCACACATTAAAGTTGCCATTTCACTTACCTTGTTTGAAGTTTGAAAGCTTTCAGAACATGTCTCGCCAGGATCGAACTCCTTTGAAAAATCTCCACAAAACCCACTGATAAAGCGGCAGCAAAACCAAGAGCAGAAACAGATCTTGCGATAACAAGAAACTATCGCCGAAGAACAGCAGGGATGATGATCGGGCGATTCGACACGTCTTTCTAGGTAGGGGGGGCCGACATGAAATTGACGGTAATCCTTGAAGCTGCCAGCGAAATCAATCAAGCCGTCTAAACAAGCAAGCTGGCAGTTCCGAAAAACGACGCAAACCACACACCCAGTCTGCACCTCCGACGCGCGTAGCTGACTTCAATCTGATGAGCTGAGAAGGCGAGCGTTTCGATGTGAGCGCGGGAGGCGTCGGCCTGTAAGTTGCTCTGTAATCACGCGTCGTGGCAAGATTGTGGGGGACCGGAGG
>NW_004797957.1:154058-155073 GCF_000002075.1 Aplysia californica
TTCTCTCTCACCCTCCCCGCCACCCACTTTTTCCTGTCTCCTTCTGTCCATGTCAATGTCGTTTTCTGTCTGTCTTTCTATCCCTCTCCTTATCTTGCTGCCTGCCTGCCTGCCTGCCTGTCTGTCTGTCTGTCTGTCTGTCTGTCTGTCTGTCTGTCTGTCTGTCTTTCTATCCCTCTATCTCTTTCTCTCCCTTTCTTTGTTCCTCTGTGGCATTGGGAACATTTCCTGGAAATTATTGTCGTGTTGCTAAATCAGAGTCGTATACTGTGTGCTTGTGTTTGTCCACTTATCTGTGTGGTGCCCTCATGGTTCAGAGGTCACGGTGTTCGAATCAGGACAGTGACGGACAATTGTTGTGGGTGGTTGGCGGGTGCTCTGGTGTGGTTTGCTCCTTCTTTACTATCAAACATCTATCGTCCTTATCTCCCCTCCTTCTTTTGTATGTTTGTTACTCTTTTGTAACACCTCTAATCTTCTGGCGCTCATAATATGACCTTATGCAGTTGCGAGCGCCGTAAAACCTCTACTGAAACAAACAAAACTGGACAATTGTTATCTTCTCTTAATTTTTTTTTCACCTCCTTTCACCTGTTTTCCTGCTCTCTAACAAGGTTATGTCGTCTGTTTTCGTCTCAACTGTCTGCCTCCACCACTTCACCTTCTTTACTCCCTCCTATAGCCTCCTGACTCTTTTTCTGCAGACTTGCTAGTCCTTGGCTTCTTCGTACTGCTGTTCTTCAGCCACCCCAGGTCTTATGGCAGGTAAGATCTAACACCTAGCCTTCTCAGAAAAAGGCGGAAAATCTCGAAGGTCCAGTGTGCAAGCTGCGCATGTTGAAGATCCCTTGGTGATGCAAAATCGACAAGATTAGGCCTCGGCCACCACCCGGGCAAAATTGAAATTGAATTGCCACCAAACTAAAAATGTTTAAGGTGTCCCCTGCGCTCATATTGACCTTAATAGGCAGTTGCGAGCGCCGTTTAACCCTTACCCAAACCCTCCCCCCCCCCA
>NW_004797957.1:156558-161572 GCF_000002075.1 Aplysia californica
TCTCTCTCTCTCTCTCTCTCTCCATCTCTCCTTCCCTCCGTCAATACCTTCTCAACCTACTTCGTTTGCGGTCTTTTCAACCCCCCCAAGATGCTCTCAATGTCTGTGCTTTCACTCTAAGCACACATGCATAATACCCTTTCACTCACCATGGTCCCAGACCGCGGCTCCTTTGAGACATTCACAGTTCCCCGTCAAGCTTCCACAGGCTTTTGCTGAGCTCTCCTCCATCTATTCTTACACCGCTGTTGCTCTTCAATTTAACCGAAAGTAATTTCCGTTTTATGATCACAGACGGCTTTTTTCCAAGGGGACCTGCAGTGTTTGAATAGCTCCATCATCTCTGTCGTCTTCCAAGATTAAAGTTTGGCCTTTTTCTTTTCTTCTTTTTTTTAAGCAAAAAAAGAAGTATTTTCCCACTTTTCTTATCGTGGACTTTCTTGCTCTTTAGTGAATATAGACACTTGTTCGACGAATTGTGTCTGCTTGATCAAGTCGGATATAGGGGGCGGTACAACGGTTTGAGTTTGATTGTTTAGTTTCGTTTTAGTAAGAGTTTTACTGCACCTGCAATACAAATAAACAGGCCACATTAGTTCCGGAGATTAGAGGCGTTACGGGAGAGTAACATACAAAAAAAAGATGGGGGACAGAAGAAAAGAGAGGGGCCTCAAACACTTGATGGGAATAAGGGATCAAACCACACCAGAGCAAACGCCAACTCATCATCATCATCCGGTGCCTTGCTGACTGGCGAGGGCGATCATGAACATCCACTTCACTCTGTCTTGCGCCAACTACCCACGATTTAATTGGAAATATTTTACGCCGCAATCCACATACATGAGGTCAGTTAGTAGGTAGTCTGCGTCACCCCTATCCGTCAGGGCCAATCGGGGCTCAATGAGATACATCGTTTGAGCATTCAGACGGAGACATTCGATTAAACACTACTCCAAGCCGGAATCAAATGCACGTCTATTGTGTGCAATGGCGATGAATCTAACTACTGAACCACTGACACCGGTCAGATCCCACACGCTTTTTGTTATTGTTATTATGATTATTTCATGGTTGTGGATATGACAATGATGATGGTGATGGTGATGAAGTAGTATTATTTTTAATTATTATTATCATTATTATTATTATTATTGTTATTATTATTATCAATAATATTATTATTATTATTATTATTATTATTATTATCTTTATTGCTACTATTACTATAGCTATTTTTATTGCTATGATTATTTTTGTTGTTCTTCTTATTATTGTTGTTATTATTAGCAGTAGTAGTATCAATCATATCAACATTATTATTACACAATCTTTCATTATTTTATCACAATATTGTATTAAACAGATTAGAGCCTGAATAAAGATGACGCATTGGGCAGTCTTACTCACACATCGTGCTAGCTTATTATACTACCGGGTGATGGTTTTCTTGTCTCTGATTATCAGCTTTCTGTTTGGAATTTGGAGTAAAGAGAAGTCAGCCGTCATCGTAGCCTTGCTCGGCCGCTTGCTACAACAGGTTTCCTTCTTCCCTGTCTTTGCTTTAATATAATCTTTCGTAAGATTGTAGACCACTGTTGGATTTATCATGGTTTTACGAATTTACAGTAAGGTGTTTTAAGTTTTAGTAAGAGTTTTACTACACTTGCAACACAAAAAGGGCATGTAAGTGCCGAAGATTAGAGGTGTTACAAAAGAGTAACAAACACAAAAAGAAAGAGGAGAGATCAGGACGATAGATGTTTGATAGGAAAAAAGGAGCAAACCACACCAGAGCACCCGCCAACCACCCGCACAGTAGGGTGTGTGAGGAGTGCAAGACAGCCAAGTTCAATTTCCGAGTTGAGAGAATGTTTGAAATTTTATCGAAAATATCGGTCTTTCTGCTGAGATGTTCCATCCCTCTCAGCACGTATTGGCTCTGACAGGCAAGGTCAGAAGTCCACTTTTTAAATGATCAAAATTGTGTGAATGGGGTGTAAAACATCTGCATTAAAAGATAAATCGTGATGTAACTGCCGAATAGGTCCACCTGTCTAATACAACAGCTTTTGTGCGGGTGGTTGACGGATGCTCTGGTGTGGTTTGCTCCTTCTTTCCTATCAAACATCTATCGTCCTTATCTCTCCTCCTTCTTTTTTGTGTTTGTTACTCTCTTGTAACACCTCTAATCTTCTGCACTTATACGATCTTATTGTGTTGCAAGTGCCGTAAAACTCTTACAAAAACTAAACAGCTGTTGTCTTCTACTCTAGGTGGCCTTCAGGGGAAATTTCCACTCTACTGGTCTATTTCCGCGGCATCCGTGGCATGGGCGCATGCTGGCTTAACCTATTACTCACGAAGTGTGTGAGTTCGATGTGGCGTCGGTGGCCTTGTGATTAGGCTTTCAGACTCGCAACTGTAAAGTCGTGGGTTCGAATACCGTCAGAGGCCCGATATTGTGTCCTTGGGAAAAACACTTTACACGAACTTTCCTCACTTCACCCACGTGGAAATGGGTACCCAGCTGGAGACAGTAGAAGATCTTGTCAGTTTGTTAGTATAGTGTTTGAGTGCTTTATCAGCTGCTCGCACTGTGTGCTTCCTGGGAAGCTGAGAATGTTTCTGAGGGGGGGGGGTGGTTGGACAATGTTCCAAAGTTTCTGAGCGTTCTATGGTCTGCTGGAGTAATAACATAGTGTAAAACACGCAGGGCTTGCTGATATGCATTATAGAGGGGGTATGCGCTATACAAATGCTATTTATTAATTATTATTTTTGTTATTATTATTCTCAGGAGGAGACAGTATTTTTTCTGATATCTACACAGCCCGGTATGGCAATTGTGCGAAGGACCAAGATGGCCTGCTTTTTAGTTTTAGTAGAGTTTTTACGGCGCTTGCAACTGCATAAGGTAATTTGAGCGCCAACAAAAAAACAAGCCAATGACAACGTAAAACATTTTGTCGGTGTTCGGCTCTGACCGTATATTATCCACCAAATTGGGTCAAGGACAGATTAGGATAAAGTGTAATTAATTTCGATTTTTAATCATCGTACCAAAGTGCTAAAGATAATGATGAGTCTTTTTAAAACTTATTGCAGTATCATCCTAATTTGTAGTTATGTTTTGGGATAACATAATTTCAGGCAAAGTAAGCGCTTAAACTAATTGTACGTCATCGTGGGGGAAATCAGGCGCTCGTCAAAGTAGTGAAAATTAAGTATCCGCCATTTTCCGGCCATCTGGTTTTTTAAATCGATATTTCTTCTTTCTTAATTCTCAACACCTTTTATGTCTATTCAAAACATTTAATTCTGTGTAAACATATTGAAAAACGATGATCAAACGGGGGAAATGTAAACTTGCTATTTCCAAGGACGCTCTAGCTTTAGAAATCACGAAACTTTGGCGGCCATCTTCTTTGTGATTTTACCTCTGACACCAGTCGACCCCAACCTTCTTCAACGAAAATATTTCGACTTCTATTCAAGAGAGAAAGCTATTTTATTTTCATCAAAAGCCAGACAAATTATGAATAGGTTTTTACTATGGTACAAATTACTCTATAAATATGTAAAACAAATTGACGAGCGCTAGATTCCACCGTGTCGTAACTAACCTAAATTTGAGGGATACACATTTAAAGTGGTCTATTTACAATGTACAAAAAAAAACATTCTTTAAATATAAAACAAATCGTTTTTGTCGGACAGTTAAAGTACCACTTCCCTTTTCACCCCCGAGCACTTGTGTTTTGTCGTCAAGTCTTAGTGAAGTCGAGTCCGTGATAAAATAAAAGTTTATAGACTTATAACCCTGCTGGCGGAACACGGACGCAAGTTCACAATGATTTGTCCTACATCTGTTCAGTCCATCTGTCTTCAACATTTTTGTTCCCAGCGCCATGGGAAAATGAACAGAGCCGATTTTCCATTATTTAACCCCAACAAACACACTTCATCAATTTTCCGGTCTGTCTCGGAACAGCATTCTCTACAATTCTAAGCACGCTTTGACCCTCAGAACGACCCGCAAAGTTCAATAATACTATACATTATAGAACTCAGTGCTCTGCCCCAATTCAGGATGGAGCAAAATGGAAACGTACGGTATAAAAATCACGTTTTTGTGGATTCCAAAGGGGACGATTATTGTCTGAGCTTGCACGCAGTGTAGCATGGGACGAAGGATTTGTTTGGGTATAGAATCAAAGTCGACACCCCCCCCCCCTTTCCGAAAAAAGAGAAACGTTTTACCCAAATCATAATTATGTCAGCTTTTTACCATATTGCAACTCTGTGTAGAGGTTTGGGGAAAAACTAGACAAACCAGGAACGAAAACAAACGAGGTCCTAATATCAAACCCAATAGGGAAATGTGTATAGCGGTCAATCAGGTGCAAGACTGCTTATTACAAAGAAGCATGCCCTCAGTCCAGATAAAAAGCAGCAACAAACAAATAAACAAACACAATAAATGCATTCACTCAAACGTCTGTTATTGTTGTTGACAATAGTGCCCTGTCTCTTGAATCTGATTGATCTGTTTTGTGTGTTTTTTGTCTCCAAACGTCGAGTTTGCCTGCGGAGAACAACAGACATTTATTGCACTGGGACGTGTGCTGTCAGAGAACGGGTGTTCTGGAAGCCAACGAGAGACAGTCATAGATTTAGACAACAAGGTTGATTGGCTAGGCTTAAAATAATAATAGTATTATAAAGGATGCGTCCTTTGAAAGGCATAGAAATAGACCTGTATTGTAATATCGTAGACTGTCAACTTTGGCGTACTTTCAGTTCAGTTGAGTCAACAAACGGCGAGAGGCGAAGGTCTTGCGTTAAGGGACATGGGTTTGATTTGCATATGAAAAAATATTTTAAAATTATCACTACTGCTGTTGGGGTGCACGATAGTCAAGGTTTGCTCTGATCGGTCGGTTGAAGCACCCAGTCTTTCCATCTTTTGCTGTTCTCTCGGTCTCTGTTTCTGTCTTAGTCTTTCTCCCCC
>NW_004797957.1:161672-166282 GCF_000002075.1 Aplysia californica
TCTCTCTCTCTCTCTCTCTCTCTCTCTCTCTCTCTCTCTCTCTCTCTCTCTGTGTAGCTCCCTCCCCCGTCTCTAGCTCCCTGTCTTTGTCTCTGTATGGTCTTCAAAATGGACTAAATCAATTGCGTTGACTGGAACCAAAATACCCCACAAACCACTGAATGCAACTAACAGCACCTGAAAACCATTGTCAACGCAGCCGCCCTAAGTGAAACTGCTATTTTTTACACTACGAACATCCCACAGTTCAGAGCGACTAAGTGTAAGGCCCCCTCATACGTCGCCTTTCAAAAGCGGAGACTTACAAAACTGGACGATCAATCGATCGTACGGCAAATCGTTATGGGTAACCACAAAATTGTACAAAGTTTGGACAAATGGACGATGGCTTGAAGACTCAGTCGAGAAATCAAGATATTTTTTGTGCGATCACGGTCAGATTTGGGGGAGACGAGGGAAATATTTTCACCCATACAAACGAAGGGCTCTCGAAGTCTAAAGGTACGTACGTTGTTCGCCTCTCATTTAGTAGGTCCCGAGTTTGAAACTTGATAGCGACGGAAACACAGAAAAAGAGACATATTTGGACAAAACACCGACGCTAAGCAGTAGCACGTAGAGCGCAAGCACATAGATGTCGTTGCAAAGGGACATATTGACTTTATGACGAGGAATCTCCTCGATCGAATGAAAACTGGACGACAGACTGGAACGTGTAAACAGCCAACACAGTTCGATAAAACGGACAGTTCTCGCATACGATGAATCTGACACAATGTATCTATGCGTGTAACCGGGGCTCGAAAATCGTAGTCTTGACAAAGTCGTGCTTAGATCTTTCAAGGAGAAGCCAAGTGGGAATGATCGTTATAATATTATTATTGTCGTAAAACGCAGAAGCCACAGCTTGGAGACGGTCATTCACCTCTCTGTGAATCAATACATGAAGGTGTTTTTGTGAGCCACAATCACCACTTAATTTAAATAATGTAGGATATGGGTTTCGATCCTTCCTTTCAGGGTCAAGCCAGGCTGAGGTGAATACACTGCCCTACCAGAAACACAGAAATACTTAATAAAAAATAATTCAACCCACTTCAGAATCGAACTCATTTTTCTTGCCCGTGAGGGTGAAGCACCTAACAGCTACAGTACAGACGCAGGCCATCTCTCTGTTCTTACATTAACATGACCAGACTGAGAGTTCTGCATTGTGCCAGAATATTCCTATAGTAAAGTGCAGCGCGTCTTTGGGCTTTTCCGAGTGTGACTTTTAGTTCACACTGCATTTTTCTTTAAAATTCTAATCCCCATTGACGCAATTTAGATTTTTTGGAGACGAGCTGCTTCGATCTGCTTACTGGAGCCAGATGCCCAGAGGAAGGGAGATAAATAACTCAACGCAGTGGTCGCCCCATTCAAGTGCTAGCAGCGTCAGAGATGATAAATTATAGAATAATCATTAAGGTGGCTGCCTGGGGCATTGTCTGAAAAAGAAAAAAATACAGAATGTGGAAATGAAATAAAAAAAAAAACAACCTCGGAATAAATTATTATAAAAATAGCAAGAAAAACAAAACAGGATGTTTTCCAAAGACAAAATGAAAAACTGTTTCGTGAGGTAGAATAAAAACTGAGAGAGAAACGGATTAAGTCATCAAGCCTTTCAGCGCTGAGGCGTTTCGTGTTGCTGTGTTTGTGCGGACATGAGAAAACATTAATTTAAGAAAAATGAAGAATACATGAGGGGGGGGGGGGGGGGGGAAATCTGATGGTGTCTGAAACATAGTCCTTTTCTTCAAAACTCTCTTGTGCAACGCAGTGATGACATTAATAAAAAGATTAAATTAAAAAGGTGAAATGGTGTACGCTTATCGTCCCTATCAACACTTACGTTATTTAAAAGTTGGATCTCCGAAAGGACTGAGCGCAGTTGGAAATTTGTGTACCGGTAAAATATCTTTTCCCAAGGACACCTCGCCGGACCGAGGTGACGCTCGAACCCCCGCAGCCGCAAGCTCATGATTACGGGTCCGGTTGCCTAACCACTAGGCCACCGAAGCCACCGAAACCTTTCTAAAATGCCTCTATATGAATATTTCAAGAACAGAATACACAGCTTTCTAAGAGTTCTACTCATGACATAAACATGAAGTCAATGCCAACCTTACTGAGTGGGATGCTACATCCCTGTAGGTAGAAGGTGATTTTTTATTTTTTTAAATTGCATATCTCTGGTACAACATACTTAAGGAACCTAAACAAATGGGTAACAGGGAAAGATCAAGGAAATGTAGCTTTTTTTAGAGCATCCGAGCAAAGAAATGAATGGAAACCCATGATCGTCGATATCTGTCACAGATCTGGCACTGGATGATGATGATATCTCTGGTGAACTGAATTCACGTTTTCTTAGCATAAAATGCTCACAGATACCGGTACTGATACCGTCTGTTGATGGCAATGCCAGCAATGTCAGAACAACTTTGATGAGCTTAAAGATTGCGTTAAACACTCCTTTCTATGCAGTAAGGCTATTTCAAATGTAGAGCCTTTTAAAAAAAATTTCCTTCCCGAATCAGAGTGAGGGAATTGTGGACAGCAATGAAAAGTGTTCTGTCTTCTCAAACTTGGAGGCACCTTGTCTGGGATTTGAAAATTGAACCCCTTCAAAGTTGTCAAGAACAGTATAGAAAAGTAGATCAATTGATAGGTCGGCGACACATAAATGGGTTCAAAATCTGGTCTCTCTATGCCAGGAGAGGGGGAAAGAGGTATAAGTCCAGCGTTAGAAGGGCAATTAAACTTTTAAATTTTAAAAAAGGATTCAGATACTATCTAATAAAGCTAACCATTATTATTCATATCTCTTTCTTATTCCTTTTAGTGTTGAAATATTATTGTATTCCCTGACTCACATCCTCATAGTCAATGATTGTCTGATACAAATAAGATCACAAACAAGGAACCCGAAATAGGGACAATCTACATAAAACACATCAGATTCAACGTCACTATCGATTATTATTATGAGTCTTTTACTGGCCTTCTCAGTCTGCGTCCTTATCATCAAATTATACGTCTGAGAAACAGTCGGTGTCTTTGCTTAATGGTGTCTGCGGTATAACGGTTTGGCTTTTCGCCGTTGCAACAGAAGACGCGCGTTTGATTACCACGTGAAATTGTTTTTTCATCTTGCGTATTCGTCTGTCGTTTTCCTTGATAGAAAGGGTTAATGCATCACACCCCTCGGAATATGTAAAATGGCTCAGTGGGGGCATACAATGTTTACATTTACTACATTCATATTTCTGACGGGGTCTTTTTTAACAAGTTTTGTCCTTGAGCAGAAGTCGGCGCATCTATGTCTGGCTCCCCTCCTCTTGTCCAGCCCACACATAAACTCTATTTCGGACATTCCATTACACCTCCTGGCTGCTCTCCCGTACGCCTCATGGAATCAGTTGATCAAATTTCCTTTTAGCTTCGGCAATAAGAAAAGAGATCGCTAATCTACAAGTAGGCTTACCAATTCCTCATGGACTAGATTTTCTCCTTATTTTCTCTCTCCACATATCTGATTTCCATCTTTTACACCATGCGAGTGCTCGGAATCTGAAACCTTTTCTCTCGCTCTGCAAAGCTCGAGCCGTAAATCAAGGGAATAAAACAGTAATTTGTTAGCTGGATTTCCCATCTCGGGGGGATAATCACCTGCTGGTAACTCGTGGCCTATCCAATCCTGGAGCCAATATTGGGGGGCCTGGGTTTTGGAGTTCTGTACAGGGGCTCTGACGAAGGGCTCTGTTTAGGTGTCTGTCAAGTGGTTCTGGGTAAGGGCTGTGTTTTGGGGCTCTGGTGAGATGCTCTGTTAAGGGGCGTTCTCATGACATATCCAATCCAAGGGCTAACATTTTGGACTTTTTCAAGGGGCTCTATCAAAGTCCTTGGTAAAGAAGCTTGTATCAAGGGGCTCTGTGAAGAGATTCTGTTCAGGGGCTCCGCCCAATGGTTCAGGCGCTCTGTGGAGACACTCTGTCAAAGGGCTTATATCAATGAGCTCTGTATATTATAGGCTGTGTCGTGGGGTCTTTATCATACGGCTCTGTTTCTTTCGGGGTCTTTGTCGAGGGACTCTCTTGAGTGGCTCTGTGGGATTGTTGGGGTTTTGTTTTAGTGGGTTCTCTCGAGCCTCAGATTCAGCTTAACTCGTATTTGCCAGTCATTCCGAAGTAAGAGATAAGAGGGTATGTTACACAACTGGTTTGCTAGATGAGTCAGAGTTCGGTCAATCGGTTTTTCTTTCGAAATCACAGCCTTGATGTTTATTGAGTCGCATTTTGTTTCTTTTTACTTCCTTTCATTCCTTACTTCAGCCTTGCCGTGATTCCTTGACAGATATTTCTCCTTTCGGTAGGCGACTTGGTTCACCCAAAAAATAAAATCATAAATAGTTTTCCTTCTTTTGCTTTATTCTTTGTCCAAATGAAAGCACAGCCTTTGAGCTCAGCTTCAACATTCAGTAATGATAATAATAATGAAAATAATTCCAATAACAACAACAACAACAACACAACAATAAAAAAATAAAATAATAATAATGATAATAA
>NW_004797957.1:167968-169655 GCF_000002075.1 Aplysia californica
TGTGTGTGTGTGTGTGTGTGTGTGGTGTATGTATATATTATATTATTGGTATTCTGAAGAACTGTAACAAAACGAAATGAGAAGTACGGTTCACGATCGGTGCACGCATCTTCATCTCATCAGATGAGAACGACCCAATTTAGGAAAGATAAACAGGTCTGCCGGGCGCCTCTTCAGATCGGATGGTTCATCACGTTAATTACGCCCAGCGGAAGAGATTTTGGGGGCAGATACTGATCTAGGGTGGGTTAAAGCAGTGATGGGTAGCCTTGCCCATGTTGTTTGAAGTGTTTATATGACCGGCGTTGATTCGGGGATTAGGGTAGGAATGAACTTTCCTTACCTGTATTTTACTTTATCAGACTAGTTCTATTAATTAGATAGTATTATATTCTTGATTATAACTTGCCATGGTTAATACATGTGTATTATCATTATTAACTTTTAAGCTTGAAATTAGATATTTTCGCACGGTTTACACATTTTTATTGAATTGTCAGAATGTAATTAGCATATAATGTTTAATGTAATATAGTTCTTAAATATGAAACAATTGAATATGGCATTTTTTAAAGACCGTCCTCTTAAAGAAGAAACTAAAAAAATAAAAATAAAATGAAAACAGACTAGTATACAGTAGTATGTGCTCTGGTTTTCCTCTGCTGTGCCATTTAAAATCCCACGTTAAATTCGAAAGTTCTAGCTCAAACATTCCGTTACGATGTTGGAAGTGGCATTAAACTCATCTTTGACATAAACAATAAAACTAACAACAAAGATTGTGGGTGGGTAGTCTTTTTTTAAAACCAATTAATTACGCCGAGCGAAAAAGCTTTTCCGGAGATATTGTTCTAGGGGTTAGAGCAGTGAGGTGTGGCCCTGCCCATGTTGTTTGAAGTGTTTATATGATCCTCGTGTATAACAGATATGCCCCCCCCCCCATCAAACCCCGCCGAGAACCATTCAAACAAATGTTGTTGTTGTTGTTGTTGTTGTTGTTGTTGTTGTTGTTGTTGTTATCAAATCCCTTTAGCTGCGAGCATTTCGCTCTTGGCAGCGCAGTGCCTCCTTAATTCAAACTAATAAAACAAACATATAAACAAACACACAAATAACGTTTAATTTTTAACTCAGTGGGCTATCGGAATTAGACATTAATTCGGAAGTCTTGGTATTTATTTAGCCTTGCGGTGCTGACGGAGGCTATAAATATATACTATAATATTACAAAATACATTGACATCATCAAACAGACGGCACAGGTGCGTTGGTTCATTTTTTCAAAACAACAGCATTCATGTTAATATTTTTGTAATTCCAGCAAGCAGAAGAGAATTTCGGGAGATACTGATCTGAAACTTTTAAATTGGAGCAATGATGAGCGGACCGTGCCTATGTTGTTTGATCTGTGTGTACGATCATCGTTGATAAAGGGATATGGTGGTTGATCATCTCTTGCTGGTTCAAGATATTATCAGACTTCATGTATTTATTTGCTGAATTTACAATTATAATGCCCTTACGGTTCGCAGGTATAGCTGTAACTTCGTGTATTATAATGATGTTTATCATGATAAAATATCACTTTATATAATAACATGTGTGTATGCGTCAGATTGTGTGTGTGTGTATGTGTGTGTGTGTGTGTTTGTGTGTGTGTGTGTGTGTGTGTGTGTGTGTGTGTGTA
>NW_004797957.1:169823-174080 GCF_000002075.1 Aplysia californica
GAGAGAGAGAGAGAGAGAGAGAGAGAGAGAGAGATGGGTCATATTTCAAGACTTGCCGTCTCCTTGTCTTGGAGTCGGAGATTCAATTCCGAAATTGAAGTCTTTGTCAACATTAATTTAACGTTGAAAACAACATCAAAACAAATATAATTATTTAAAAAAGCCGATAAGCGCAGAGTCGGTTTTTAACGTCCATTCTTTCTTTCTAGCTTTTTAAAAAACACTCAATTAGGGCACACTGCCAGCTCATAATTTATTATCACGCTATACTCTGGAGCGAATGAGCTTGGTTTGAAACCTCAGCTGGACGTTGTGAATTTGAGTTGTTTTTGGGGAAGTTGCCGAAGCTCTCCACCAGTTCGGCTCAGTCGTATCGGAGACAGATGTTAAACTCAGAGCTTCCATCCTGAAACAACCTTAGAGCGTTGAAAGAGGCATTTAAATTAAATCTATACAATTTGGCAAATTTTGCACACTGAAATATTTGGCGAAACGGGAGGGGTGGGGGAGGGGAGAAGTAGGGGGGAGGGTGGAGTCATGCTCTATTAATACTGCTTTCAGAATGCAAATTTAACACCGAGTTTGCATCATATTATCAAAGATTTCTCTTTAAAAAAAGTGTCTCCTTTCACCTCTTTCCTGCTCTCTAGCAATGTTCTGACGTCTCCTTTCGTCTCCATTTTCTACCGCCACCCCCTCACCACTTTTGCCCCCCTCCTGGAATTAATGTAAGCTTCGACCTCTACCTTGGCAAAATTCAAAATTTCCTGCCAACTGAAAATGTGTCCCGCCCGCTCATATGACCGTATGCGGCTGTTAGCGCCGTAAAACACTTACCGAAAAAAAAGAAAAAGGATTTCCGTCTGGCAAACGATAACAATATATGTTTGCTCAACGCGTTAACCTTTTCTAAGGGAACAGTGACTAAAACAAATAATTCGTACCGTCTTACCCCAACGTTTATGTTCCGCTAGTTCAGCCAAAAGAAACATTTAACCATTTACCTACAGCTTTTTCTTCTCTAGATCTATACCTGCCAGCGCCCCAGGAGAAAGACACCGTATTTTCGTTCATGACAACTAGTCCTAACACCACAAGCTATTCATCACCCCAGGGAGCAGTAACCTGGCGATGTTGCAAGTTTTTTGCGTAGACTTACGTGGGTGGTTGGAGGGCGCGCACCACACTGGTAGGGTATGTCCTGCCTCTTTTCTCTCCTTCTGTTATTTTTGTCCATCTGTCCTAATTTTCCCGAGTACTGAATGGCCGTACTTGTATTAATATGCTTCTCTTTACTCAAACAAACAAGCGTAGCGTTACGTCAGCTCAGACCTCTGATGATAACATTTTGGAGTAAACAAAATTGTGAAGGGGAGGGGAGCGAATGGGACGAAAGGTGTTATGATGTTGAGGAATCCTTGGTCCAACAGAGTGGGGCTACACCTTAGACTTCGAAAGATTTGGGGAACACCTAAAAAGCAGTTATAGTCAGGTGTGTGGAGTAAGAGGTTGTTGTTGTTGTTGTTGTTGTTGTTGTTGTTGTTGTTGTTGTTGTTGTTGTTGTTGTTCTTTGCTAATCCCTTCAGCTGCGAACATTTCGCTCTTGGCAGCGCAATGCCTCTCTCAAGTAACCACATGTCCTTGTCATCTGGTCAACGCCAGAGTAGAGCATGCTTTGTAAGTCTGTAGGTGTGTGTAGGAGCCTGCGTCGAAGAACTGCTAGGTTTGGGCAGTGAAGGAGAAGAATCTGATGTTCAACGGTCTCCTCGTGGTAGTCACAGTGTCTTCAATGGGGAGGAGTACGGGGTAAAAGTGAGACAGACGGACAGACAGATATAACAGACGATAAAAAAAGGAATAGGACTTTAACAATGCCCTTCCAAAAACCGACTGTATGCCTTTTGTTTAAACTATTAGAAGGGCTAGCCTAATTTTCTATGATATCTTTGTTTAATCTACGTGTGCGCTTTGTGAGCAACCCTTTGGTTGATTGACATGTACTTCAATTCCTTGGGTTTTTTGTTATCCCCTCCCACTCAAGCAACGACCTGAACAATTGTGTGGGGGCTCTCGCGGCCTAGAGGTTAAGGTGTTCACCTCTCATTCAAAGGTCCCGGGTTCAAATCCAGGTTGCGACAGAAACATTTTCTTCTCTAAAATTATCTCCTTTCACCTTCTTTCCAGCCCTCTAGCAATGTTCTGTTGTCTGCTTTCGTCTCCACTTTCTGCTCCCCCCCCCCCACCTCCTTTGCCCCCTCCTCTGGGCTCCTGACTCTTTCGTCGACCTTTCTACTGCTACTCCTTGGCTCCTTTTTACTGTTGTCTTTCAGCCACACCCCCTAATCTTTTGGTAGAAAAGATCTTCACCTATCCTTCTCGGACAAGGCTGAAAAAGTTGCGCACGTTAAAGATCCCTTGGTGGTCTAAAATCAATAAGAGTAGGCTTCGGCAACCACCCAGGCAAAATTCAAAATTTCCTACCAACTGAAAAATGTTTAACGTGTCCCTCGCGCTCATATGATCATGACTTGATGCAGTTACGAGCGCCGTAAAACACTTATTTTAAAAAAAAGAACACTTCTGTGTCGGATTCCAAGCCACCTGAAACTCAGTGGAGAGCCGAGTTAAAATTGTCTTAGGAGCTTATGGGGCGTTTTTAACATCTAACACCAATAATGTATAACTTGACTTCTATTCAAGGTAGATATATTTTTTTTCCTTGAAAGAAAGGCAAATTAATAGGCTGTTACAAAAGTATCAGTAACTTAATAAGTCCAAAAATTGACGAGCGTCTGATGTCGCCGTGTTTTAAGTTGTTACCCCTCACGAAGTGGATGGGACAGCACGACCATCTGGTTTTTGTTGGGTTTTTTGTTGTTGATTTGTTACACCTGTTTTTGTATTTGGGGCTTCTTTTTTTCTTGGGGGGGGGGGGGCTATTGGTTTGTTCGTTTATTTGTTTGTTTACTTGAGTTAAGAAAAGCACATCGACTCAATAACAGCTATTTAGTGTCGCCAAAGGCAAGAGATAACGACAGAAAAAACAGATGGAAAAAACAAAACATAGGATCTACCCGTAGCGCTTTTATCCAACCACCCACGTTTTTCTGTTTTATACATTTATTTTGTGGTATTTACTTTGGCTTATCTTCCTGGCCTGGTTTATTATTATTGTGCTTTGTTTTGTCAATCGTTGTTCTTTTGCTATTGTCAAGTAGAACGATGAACTCACTCTAAAGAGGCACTACACGCTATTGAAAGGTGCAAGTAGTTCAAAGCTTTCGAAAAAAATGTTTTCTTCATTTCTCAAAAAGACACTGAAGCCCAAGAAATGGCTCAATGTTGATTGCTCACTAGAATAATTCACAGAAGTACTCTCAAACGCACTCACCGTGAACTAAAAAAACACAATCACACTCTCACAAACACATGCATGTGCTCACAAATGCACATACGCACGCAGATACGCCAATTCAGCCATCTTTTTTGTGTCCTGTGATGACGCCTTGAACTCAAACCAAACGAAAACGGAAAAAAATCCCAACTTGAATCAAGAAAACAAAGGCACTTCTGCCAATGAAGACCCACGACACCAACCAATCCCCCCCCCCCCAAATAAAAATAATGAAAAAAGATGAAAAAGGAAAGAAAAAAAAACAACAAAAAGAAAACCCAGAAGAGGCTAAAAAGGTTCTTGTGCACTGACCGAGGTGTTAGCGCGCGCGAGAGAGGTCATTGTTGACTCACTCCCTATAACGATGCCATGGGTGAGTTAGGGAGGAAACTGAGGGCCCGTCTGTCTGAATTATTAACTACTCTTATAGCCTACTGGCAGTTTTCGGCTGCCCAGGGAGCGGCTTGGAGGATTTAGACCGTGCCTGGGGGACTTGGGAGGTCCTCACACCCGGATCGACCTCCTTGTTTTCCCCGTGTTATTTTTGGGGGATGTTTCTTTTGACTTTTGCTTTTTTGGAGCGCTTTTGTGTTTGTATCAGAGGGTTCTAGCTTTGATGTCCTGGAGAAGCTTTTATGCTTATGTTTATGCGCACAATATGATGGTGAGAAGAGCTTTCTCACCCCTATGCCTAGGTGTCTGTAAAGTTGTGTGTGAGTGTTTTTACGTGTGTCTGTGTGTTTATGTGTGTTTGTGTGTGTATGTGTGTGTGTGTGTGTGGGTGTTTACGTGCGTGTGTTTAAATGACTGTGTGTGTGTGTGTGAGTGTGTGTGTGTGTGTGTGTGTGTGTGTGTGTGTGTGT
>NW_004797957.1:175629-177139 GCF_000002075.1 Aplysia californica
TTGTTGTTTTTGTCGTGGTTATGGTTGTTTTGTTTTATTTTTTGCTGTTGTGTGTGTGGATGTTGGAGAGAGAAAGAGAGAGAGAGGGAGGGAGAGAGAGAGAGAGGGAGAGAGAGAGAGAGAGAGAGAGAGAGAGAGAGAGAGAGAGAGAGCGAGCAGCCTACAGGTTTGGGGCACAACAGAGACAGTTGTTTCTGTTGTTTTGTCTCCATTGCTCTTTTCCCCGACCCCGAGACAAGTGGCTTCTCTTCACGGTCACTGCCTTCTTCCGTGTGAGGCAGTCCAGTCTCCCCTGATGTCCTTCCCAGTTGTTGTTCTTGTCTGTTGTTTTCTATTCTGTGGTTCTTTTTTCACTACTCGGGGCGATGCTACAGACCGAAGTGACTTTAGGTCATTCCGAAAGTGGGGACATTAGCATTTTCTTATGCTCAGTAGAATTGTAAATACGCTGATTCATCAATGTCATGCTCATAACTGTGCCTGAACTGCAACAGGGAACTGCTGCTTTTTATTTCCTCTTCCTTACTATCGCCATTTTCCCTCTACTTCTTTTGTATGTTTGTCACGCCCTCTTGTGACCCGCTATTTCTGGGGTGCCTTAATAGTCGAAGCAGACTTTGTGCTGTTGAAGCTAGAGAGGTGAGCAGAGTAAACCTGATTCCCTGTAAGGACTTCTCTATTGACATCCACCCCTTGACGTTCGATTGACCTTAAGCTGTTGCGAGCGCCGTAAAAAATCTACTAAAACGGGTTTTTTCCCTACCCCCTTTCTCTTTTTTTCTGTCCGTAAAAGTCAGTCTGTCTCTGTCTGTCTTACTTTTTCGCTGCACTAAATGACCATTATTAATGTGCTGGAGTGCTTCTCTTTCTTCACACTAAAACAATCTGTTGTTGTTGTTGTTGTTGTTGTTGTTGTTGTTGTTGTTGTTGTTATTGAGTTGTGATGGTGGTTGCTTTTGTTTTTATTGTTGTACTGTTGTGGATGATCACTTTCGTGAGATTTCATCTTCTACATTTTTTTTCAATTCTTTTAGGGTAATCCTGACAGTTTTTGGGTTGACATAAGGAAAACGACTAATTGACTTCAGTTCTTTCAGAGTTGTTGAAGTTGCTATTGACGTTTTCGTTAGCCTGTCTTTTTAAGTCTTGTTACTTTTACTGTATGTGTCACTGTCACTGTCAATGTCACTGTCGTTAATGATGTTGCTTTGTATTTTATCCAGTGTGAGCTTACCTCTAGCTCCAATTGTATCGACCTAAACTGTTTTATGGGGGAAATCTAATTTCTATTCTCCAATGACGCGTTTCAGAAGGAATTTTGTTGAAACTTGGAAAACAGGGTTCAGGTGCAGTTTCTGATAAATTAATTCTGCCTCTCTGACTTTTTCTCTGTTTGCTTAGCTCTGCCTCTCTATCTGTCTCTTTCTTTTGTCCACTCTCTCTTTTTCTCTCTCTCTTTTTCTCTCTTTAGTTCTCCCTCCCTCTCTCTCTCTCTCTATCTCTCTCTCTC
>NW_004797957.1:177869-178849 GCF_000002075.1 Aplysia californica
TTTTACTTATTTATTTATTTATTCATTTATTTATTCATTTATTTATTTATTCATTGATTCATTTATTCGTCTATTCATTTTATTATTTGATTGATTTATTTATTCAAAGTTCACTTGGTCATCAAGAGAATGTAGGAAGGGACAAGTTGCATGGTTATACCTGGTGGCCAGCTGCTCTCTTACAGCTTTGATATCAAGACTGGCGTACCTTCACCTTTCTTCTTCATCTTGTTGATCAACTGGTTGATGAAAGAAACCTCCAGAAGACACAGAAATTGCCCACAATTGACCCCATGGACACAGCTGGGCAAACTGGACTTTGCAGATGACGTGGCGCTTTTGCCTGACACTCAGGAACAGGTGCAAATACAGGATTTGGAGGACCAGGGATATCTCACTTCGAAAAAAAGCTGAGGATTTTCAACTCAAATATGAAGTCAGTTTTGTTGTATCTATGTGAGACGTAGAATTCATCTCAGACTTGCATCTAGAGAATCCAGGTTATCTAGAACAAGTCTCTAAGGAAATTACTGAGGATTAGATGAACCGACAGGATCGCCAACGAGGAAGTGTAACGAAGAAAAGACAGATCGCAGTCAGAGATGAGGTGAGAAGAAGGCGGTGGATTGGATGTACTCTCAGGAAGTCAGGTAGCTGTATGACAAGGGAAGTGTTAGGTTGGTACCCACAGGGTAAAAGATCAAGGGGAAGACCACGTTGAACCTAGAGAAGAGTCATATAAATCGATGTACAGAAAAGTGGGAAGACATGGAATAACAGGTTTGCCCAGGATAGGGTACGGTGGAACGTGTTTGTTCGTGGCCTATACCCTGACCCAGGGTGAGAAAGGCAATGATGATGATGATGAGTATGTGTGTATGTGTGTAGTTGTGTGTGTATGTGTGTGTATATGTGTGTATGTGTGTGTGTGTGTATGTGTGAATAAGAGGGAGTGAGAGAGAGAGAGAGAGAGAGAGAGA
>NW_004797957.1:179691-183416 GCF_000002075.1 Aplysia californica
CATCTCAACCGACAGCCCAATCAGCGCAAACGCTCCCGACACCACAGCGAAAGTGACAGTGAGCTGATCTTGCGGAGACGACCTCTCTGTTTGTAAAACGTTGCCCAACCCGTACACTCCTTCACTCTAGTTTATTTATTGTCCCTGAGCTAATCGAATTTGGTGGATTAATTCAAGAATATCTAATCACCTGCCTTTAGTGATTTTTAAAAAATCTAAATACAAACAACAAATAAGACCAATAAGAGAATAGCAGACCAGGTGCTTACATTTTTTTTTAGCAGCTTGTCTTCTATCAACAAGTGCCTATGTTTATATCCCAAGAAGTAGTCAGGTGGAATTAAGCTAGATCTAGTGTGATTTGACATATCGTATGCAAATGAACATAATCAATAATAGTGAACGAATATGTTTTTGTTTAAATATTAGATTCTGTCTAACGGAACTGAAGTATCTACTACTTAAGTTGTACTGCCCTTTGAGCGCACAATAGTGGCAGTATTACAGCCGGTCAGATTTACACTGGGGCGTCGGTACAGCTAACTGTGGGCAAATGAGGGGAATTAGTTTGTTGAGGTTGGGAGGGAGCAGGGTTTAGGGGGGGGGTAAAATTGGGAGGGGGACGGGTCGGGTAGTCGGGTGAGTGGCTTAGAAGTGAGGTGAGGGGGCTAGGATTTGGTCTGGGTTGGGTATAGGGTGGGAGAGCGGTAGACGTTCGGGCACGGGAGAGTAGGGGGTGGGGATGCCATTAATTTTTGTCCGGGATATAGGGTATGTGACACAAACTATAATTGGCGGTGGTCTTTGACTAACCCTAACCTCCCCCCCCCCCACCTCCCCCTGTCAACCAGAAAACAAAAAGAAAAATGGGAGAATTTTGACTCAAGAGAATCAAGCCATAAAAAAGAACTATCCTTTTACGACTTCACATAAAAATTACTGTATTGCTATAAAGATGGAGATTTTTGTAACGCAGAAATTCGCATCTATTCGTAGTCCAACCTAAGTGCCCTAGACAGTTTTAGGCCAAGCAGAGAAGAGGTTAATTTGTGGTTTTGTTTAATTAATACAAATGAGTTAGATTGGGGAGGAGTTGTATGTCATAAGGAAGGTTGTGGTGCTGGAAAATGTAATAACAATTAAATGACAATGTAATGTCATTGAGAGTGGAACATATTAAGCAATCTTTTCTTTACTTTGTAGGTATTGTCCAGCCACTGCAAGATGTAACCCTCCAACAATTACCCCACTTTGTCTGTTTGTTGTTCTTTGTATCTCGATGTGTTCTATTTGCTGTTCTCTGTATCTAGATCTAGATTTTCCCGTCCTCTCTCTGATGTCTTCTTGCCACTTTTTGTGGTCTTCCTCTTGATTGTTTACATGTTCCTTGTCTTTATTTAATGCATCTTCTAAGCTATTTAGCTAGAAAAAAACACACGAAATATGGGTTATGCGAGGGTAATAAACATAAAAAACGAGGCTTTGTGATGTTAGAAACAGACAAAAGGTTGTGACGTGACCTTTAAAGAGAAACAATGCCCAAAATGCCCCTTTTGCTACCAGGATTTTGCTGCCTATGTTATAATAAAACTACGCCTACTACCCGGGATAAATCTACATCACAGACGACAAGAAAGCGCCAAATCAAGTTGCGTTTTCGATTATCTCGATCTACGAAATAGAGGGTGGGTGTGTTGAGGAGAGTGGGGTAGATCAGTCAAAGGTCTGTTTACTGGCAGATTATAGCGTGATGCTGACAGGCGGCTTCGCTATCTCACTTACCTTTCGTGAGGTGTTGACCTTTTTCAGCCCAAGCCAGTTAATGTTGTGTTGTGCGATTTTGAGGAAACGAAACTTCGTCGACACTTCGAAGTGTGAAATTACTGTTCGTGCTATTCGAATAAAATATTAGGTTTAATGGTTTGTTTGTGTTGTTTGTTTGTTCGTTCCTTTTTGTTGGGTTGTTGTTTGTTTTTGGTGGGGGTTTTACAATACTAAGCAACAAGTTTTATAGCTCTTGTGCGATCTACACACCACTCTGTGTTGTAACCATCAAGTAGTACATTTATAAAGTATTTCTAACTTTACCTCACAAATTTTAGATATGATATGCTCTATATCTATGAGCGGGCTAAAAAAAAAAAGACGAACATCCTTAGTCGGTAAAAATCACACGGCATTCGAATGGCTCTACCACCCTTCGAATAGCTGTAAATAACGTAACAAATCGTAAACGTCGAATAACCAAGTCGAATGTGGACAGCTCTACGAGCCAGTGCCATTTTGATTCCTCCTCTCGGCTGGATTTGTGTGTCTGGAGAGCTTTGAACTCGTGTAACAGACTGGCGACTGACGCTTTTGTTACGGGCGCCCGAGGATCAGAGATCTTGTTGACACACATCCCGGATAATGATGTCGCCAGATAGCTCTACGTGGGGAGAAATCCCTACCGTTGCGGGAGAGAAATAACTGGAATGAAAGAATCATGTGGGTTTTCTCTCTCTCTCTCTCTCTCTCTCTCTCTCTCTCTCTCCCTCTTTTTTTTTCTTTCTCTCTCTGTCTTGATGTCTGTTTCTGTGATGCCGTCTCTGTTTCTTTTTTAAAATTATTTTTATTTTTTGGTCGGTCGGTCTGTCTGTCCATTTGTCGGTCTTCTGTCTGTCTGTCTGTCTGTCTGTCTGTCTGTTTGTTTGTATGTCTGTCTGTCTGTATGTCTGTCCGTCCGTCTGTCTGTCTGTCTGTCTGTATGTCTGTCTGTCTGTCCATTTGTCTGTCTTCTGTCTGTCTGTCTGTCTGTCTGTCTGTCTGTCTGTCTGTCTGTCTGTCTGTCAGGGGCAGGGGTAGTCAAATTCTTAGAAACACTATTCTACCTTGGATTCCAGTTTCCAAATTATAATGTGAAATGTGACTTGAAATACGTTTTCTTCCTTATAAGTTGCCTCTATTCTGCCCCTCTCCAGTAAAACCTTTGTAAATCATTACTGCCCTGCAGAAGACGATAACTTCCTTTTCTGTCTGCTATTTCTTTTTTTTTATATATAGCATTTTCAACTGTTTCGTTTTGTTTTTTTTGTTTTTTTGTTTAGTTTTTTTTTCAAATCGGGAAATGTGGCGACCTCGCGTGTTGCAAGGGAGATAACCAGGCCGCCTGTCATCATCCTGCGCACTGGACACGACAGCTTTGTCTGGGATAACCTCGATCACGATCTTCCAAAAATAGCTCTCTTGGCGCTGCTCCGTCGTGTGGCATACAGTAGCCAATGGGGTTATGAGTAATCCTAACCCAGATTACAAAATAGATGTTGTCTTCGGGAGTTTTTTTTTCCTTCTCTTTGAAGGTCACACGCAACCATGTTTCGTTATCTGATCATGAATGTCCCCTATCATATGTACGTTAATAAAATACTTGATTATATTATTATTACATATTCGGTGATATAAATAAACACATTTATTAATGAATACCTGAATTCCTGAATCCAGATACTATCTGGCTTAAACAGGTGAATGGGAACTGAAAAATGTCTCTGACTTACTTGATTAAATGGCTACTTGAATAAATATAAGAGGCAGACTTGAAATAAACAATGTTAGAAAAGTAGAAAAAAAGAGAGAGAAAAAGGAGAGCACGAAAAAAAGGAGTGAAAAACAAGAAAGGAAGCAGATTCAGTTGTGATGGGTGTGTGTGGGAGGGGGTGGGTGGGGAGGTGGTGGTTTGGAGGTGG
>NW_004797957.1:185287-187486 GCF_000002075.1 Aplysia californica
TTGTTTTCATTCACAATTCAGAGTTGCCGCCTCCAGTGCCAGTACGATTCTTGTGACTTGTGTGAGTGTGATATCTCCAGGCCCTATCTGGTCCCATTTCACTTTGATTACCCTGTCAAACAAGTCAGCCTTCGCCCCTGTATATAGATATAAATATATATTATTTAAAGATATTGCCAAGCCATCTTCCTTTCATACAACCAGCTTACGCCAAATCATCAGAATCTTCTGGCCCGACAAGATATTCAACGCAGATCTGTTACGTAAATGTAGGCAAGAGGACATGACCACCATAAATAAAAAGGAGAAGGTGGAGATGGATTGGACATGTTCTGAGAAGAGAACCAGACTCTAATGTGAAGACTGCCCTCCACTGGACACCCGAAGGACGTCGCCCACGACTGACAATTACACGATCTCCCCTCGACACCTTTCTTTGAACAACTTCTTCTTCTTTTTCTTCATCTTCTACCCCGTAGTTGGGGCAACCGTGGAGGCACCACTGCATCTAAAAACCAGCTCTTGCCTTCTATGTTTGTCCTCTGCTTTCCTCAGGTTGTCACCCATCGTCTTTCCTGTCCACTCTGTAATGTGGTCTTCCCATTTCCTTCTCTGCCATTGAACAACAGGAGGGCACAACTAGTCAAGTTAAAGGTGGACGCCCTCGTTCGCTTACGTGATTTTCCCCCTTTCTATTTTGCGTAATCTAACTGACATAATCTTATAATGAATGTGTTTCTTATCAATACTTTCAATTATTATGATGACTGTCTATGAATTACGACTCAAGAATACATTAAAATGAAAGAATAAATTGTTTCCTTGACAATATTTATAATTATTATATACTATTGTGTTATTATACCATGTATTTAAAATTGTGTATGCTATGCATAATGATAATATATCATGTATGAATTACACACGAGGTATCATTTGAAAAGACAAAATTATCTCTCTTTTATGGATCTAAGTTGTTTGAGTTTTTTTTAATCTCAGGCTATAAAAGTCTATCTGCTTGTTACCGTGCAAACTATTGCTATCAAATTAGTTTCATATAAAATTTGTATTATTCAAAAGCCCCCACTCCCCACCCTGACCCCACACCCAACTCTTGGAATAAGCAGAAAGCGAGTTTCACGGTACTTGCAACGCAACCTGGTCCTTTAAGTGCTGAAGAAAAATATAAGTGTTACTATGGAGTAACATGATAACAAAAAAAAGAGGAGAGATAAGAACGATAAATGTTTGATGGAGAATAAAGAGAAAAATCACACCGGAACGCCCGCCAACTACACACCGACAGAGAGGGCAGATCCTTTATGAGCATAATATGTCAAGTAAGTTCAAAACGAGGGGCTCGAGATAATTTTTTTCAGATTTCAACCCGTACTAGGAAGACTTCGGCATCTGTTGTGTAATATTTAGCGTTTCCGTGTTTGTACCAGAAGACAGGAGTTCGAATCCGACGAGGTGAAACCTATTTTTGAGGCTGGATTTTTTTTATCATTCTGTTGAGATACTGCACCCCATTAATCTTGGGTTGACCATAACAGGCAAAGCCGATCGAAGCAGCTCGCATCCTCAATTATCTATTTTGGTCCATTGACGATATTGAGGGTTTAAAATTGTACTTTCCGACACAATTGCAACTTCATAGGTGAAGGAACCAAATTTGAAGCAGCGTTGTGGAATCAGGCTCTCGTCAAAATAATCAAAGTGACGAAACTTGCATTTTTCTGCAGGTTTGTGAATTTTTGTCAAATTTTTGTTTTTTGGCCCAACACCTTTCATGCCCATTAAAAAACTAATTTCTGTGTGCATTTTTCTGAAAAACGTTGATTAAAGGCACAAAAAATGTAAATTTTCAGTTACCACAAACTCTTAGGCTAAGGAAATAACTAATCTTTGGCGGCCATTTTTTCACTAATTTTACCTCTGAAAACAGGTGACCCCCCACCTCCTTCTTTCACAAATATCTCGACTTGTATTCAAGATACATGGGTATTTTTTCTTCCAAATAAAGACAAGTGAACAAGCTTTAAGATGATACCAATAACTCTACATGCCCAAAAATGGACGAGAGCCTGATTCCACCTCGCTGCCTCCCACATACTCTGGAAGGAAAGTACATGTACTTGAATAAGCGGAAAGTTGAAACTCAGTATATCCGTTCCCTGCTCTCCCAGCCCCTCCCCC
>NW_004797957.1:187586-197102 GCF_000002075.1 Aplysia californica
GAGAGAGAGAGAGAGAGAGAGAAAGGGGATGAGGAAGGGCGGCTCGCCGACTCCAACAACCAAGTTTTCTTAGCTTTAAATAAAATTTGGTCTTGGAATGGCATTGTGTTGTTAACAACATCTGCTGATCTCTGGCTGGTGGGTGCTCCGGTGTTGTTTGCTCTTTCTTTCCAATCAAGCATCTATCATCTTCATCGCTCCTCCTTCTGTCTTCATCGCTCCTCCTTCTTTTCTTTGTATGTCTCTCGTTTCAGCAAAATCTCTCATTTTCGGTACGTATAAAAAAAATGACCTATTTGGGTTGTTGTTTTGTTTTTGTTTTTCAGTTATAGTACGAGTATAACGGCACTTGCAACGCAATAACGCCATACAGGTGCCGAAGAATAGAGTATGTGCTACAAGAGAGATATACAAAAAGAAGGAGGGGAGATAAGGACGACACAAGTTTGAGAGGAAAGAAGGAGCAAACCACACCAGAGCACCCGCCAACCACCCACTATTTGTGTTGCAAGTGCCATAAGACTATTCAAAAAAACTAAAAGAAGATCTCTTTCTGACCGTGAATGACCCACTAAAGCCATGCCTTCCTTCCACAATGCTTAGACGGAGTGGTGGGGTGAATAATATGGCTGGTTGTGGGGTGTGTTTGTGCGCGCACAAAGCTCTTTAAACTCCCCCCTCCCCCCTCCGCCTACCCAATTCAAGGTTAAACCCCATTGAGAGTGATGTTTTAATCAAATTTAAAAATTCAACAACAAAAAAGAAAGAAAGAAAGAAGATTGAGTGTTTGAATTTCAGTAATAGTCGAAGTAGCTCTTAAACCGCCGGCCTGAGCGGAATAATTATTTGCTATCAAGATGGATTTCCCCTGGGCCGGGAGACATCGAGGGTCAATCGACAGTTAGTGAATCAAACTGACGTATCTTAAACATGCAAATACGTTTTCTGAGCCGCCCATTTAGAACAGAAGTTTAAAAAAAAAAAGAAAAGAAAAAACAACAAGCACAAAAAACGACCAAACAGCATCGCAATCTTTTCCTTTTTTTATTTGTATTTTTTAATATACAATTCCTTCGGGTTTTTTGGGGTTTTTTGTTTTTGTTTTTTATGTTTTTAGAAGTAATGAAAGAGTGTGCATGTAGTGTGCCTTTTTGTATACTATCATACAAACACACACACACACGCAAAAACACACACACACACACACACACACACACACACACACACACACACACACACACACACACATACATGGAAACACACACACACATACAAACACACACACATACACACACATACACATACACACACATACACACACTGTTGTACATCGGTAAAAGTATCGCTTTTGGAGATACGATCATTTTTCTTCCTTACTCCTGCATCCGTCTCGAGTGTCTTTTGCTTGTCTGATATTTAAGTGTGCTGAATACACAACGTAGAACCTTTAAAGATAGCCGGAGTTACGACATTGGACTGGTGTTTCTCACTGCCGTCAAATTTGAATCCACTCAGACAACGCCGATGACCTGCACGAGGGGTCAAGCACATCGCTCGTTTCTTTCTTGTTTTTTTTTTAAAAACGTAAGTGTGGATGTTTCTTTCGCCCCCCCCCCCCCCCTCCCTCCCCCGTTGACACAATTTTGATCATTTAAGAGGCAGGCTGTCTGTCGGGGGAGGGGGGAGAAGGTGGAGGCGAGGTAGAAAGGGGAAGGGGGGAAAAGGGGGGGGGGGGCATGATTAGGCCTCTACATTGCCTATCAGGTCAAAACGCTTTGACAAAAACCAGCACTCTCAAACAGATTATGTTTTCATTACAAGAAAGCTTTGAATAGGAAGAAACAAATTCCTTGTCACCTTTCTATAAGCAATCAATCATACATGGGAGGTAAAAATCACCCTTTTTACTGGGGACTTGTCAAACGAGAGAGAGAGAGAGAGAGAGAGAGAGAGAGAGAGAGAGAGAGAGAGAGAGAGAGAGAGAGAGAGAGAGACCGACAGACAGAGAGAGAGAGACCGACAGACAGAGAGAAAGAGAGAGAAAGAGAGAGAAAGAGAGAGAGAGAAAGAGACAGAGGAGAGAGAGAGAGAGAGAGAGAGAGAGAGAGAGAGAGAGAGAGAGAGAGAGTTCCCGAAGTACTAAAGTAGCACCCTGTAACTTCACGTCATGTCAGAAGTGTAGAAATTGTATAGGTCTTTCCACTCAGCAAGTGAAGTCGTTTGGTTTATGGTGGGTTGAAACAATAAACACTGAAACAATCGACATAATATTATACAGTACAAACCTACAGCTGATTTCAAATTGAAAAGACGGGGTGTGGAGGGAGAATAGGGTGGTTGCACTTCATTCCTGTATTTCAATCCAAATCGTAAAGAATTTTATTTCGAGACATAAAAGAAACGGCAGGGACGGACGATGGTGCGGAGTTAAAAAAATTCTTGCTTCACGTGTATCCTGTAAAAGCGTAGTTCTCTCCTTTTCAAAAAAAAAACTTTTTAGAATTCTTTTGCGCATCTATCCGTGTCAGTAATCCGTACATATCACGCAGTGAAAATCGATTTCTTCAATATCACCGCCCATTTGTCCAAAAACTACAGAAGCAAAACGAAAGTAATCTCTGTTAATGTCGTCTTCCTTGTTTAGCTCGCAGACTCGGGTGATACATTGTTTTAGGTTGCTTTTTTGGGGAGTTGAATTTGTTTGGTTGTTTTGTTTATTTGTTTGTTTGTTTTCCGTTTTCTTATGTCTGGAATTTGAGGAGGTTTTTTTTTTCTTTTTTTCAAAGAGGAGGCAAGCCTTTTCTGTTTGTTTGGAGAATCAATGATGTAACACACACATTTATGTTGACTGGTATTTATCTTTGTTGTTTTTGATGCTCTTGAGAATACTTTACGCTACCACCCAACCCCACCTTACGGGGGAATCGACACACTTAAAATCATGTATTAAAGGGGTAGGGGCATGCAATAGAATATTTTGGACTCATAACTTGAGTCCGAAGAATTATACAACACTCGAGCGAGTTCACGCAGAGGCTAAAATACTCAAGAACTCAAGTGGAGTCGAGCACTTGCACACACATAAAGGTGCGCCGCTTCCACTCTGATGGCAGGAGACAAGTTTGTGGGTGGTTGGTGGGTGCTCTTGTGATGCCGTTCCACTCATGCCTGATTCTTCCCACCCCGCTTTCCCCCTTTTCCCTCGTAGACCAGCCCTAAATCATCGCAGGAAACCTGAGTTCGATTCAGGAGAAACATTTTTGAGGCAGCGTGGTGGAATCAAGCTCTCGTCATTTTTTGGACATGTAGAGTTATTGGTATCATGTTAAAGCTTGCTCACTTGTCTTTATTTGGATTTTTAATAAAGTCCATTTATCTTAAATGCGGGTCGAGATATTTGCGAAAGAAGGAGGTGGTGGTCACCTTTTTCAGAGGTAAAATTAGTGAGAAAATGACCTCCAAAGATTAGTTATTTCCTTAGCTTAAGAGTCCGTGGTAACTAAAAATTTACATTTTCTGTGCCTTTAATTAACGTTTTCCAGAAAAAATTAATACAGAAATGAGTTCTTTAATGGACATGAAAGGTGTAGCGCCAAAAAACCAAAATTTAATAAAAATTCACGAACCTGCGGAAAAATGCAAGTTTCTTCACTTTGATTATTATGACGAGAGCCTGATTCCACCATGCTGCCTCACATTTTTTCTGCCAGTATCTCGGTATTTCTGCGGGGATGGTGTATCCCTCTCCGCCAGAGTTGTCCCCTGATGGGCAGGGTCGAAAGCAGCAGTCGCCTCCTAAATCATCTAAATTGTGTTGATGGCGGCGCAAAAAAGCACCTCCATTAAAAAAATTGAATTCCATTCTATATTAATACCCTTAACAGAAAAAAAATTAGCCAGATCAATCTGAAAAATAACAAAAAACTATATTTACATGTATATTAAGCAATCTATCGATCTCAGAAAAAAAACCCGTTCATTTCAGTTATGTGCACTCTACAGCTTGCTTTAATGAGTTACCGTTTCGTATACATAGCTGTAGATGATTCTTCATTCTGCTATAATACTCCTTATTATAGTGACCTCTTCTCGGGCGGTGAACGAGCCAAACGTTTTCATACTCTATACATTAGCCATAACACTAATCGTATTATCGTACTCATCTCTAGTGAGTTGTAAGGTAATGTTATGTTCGTAATATCTTAAACTCAAAACTTCAGTATGGAGGAAGAAATTTACAAAACAAGTTGCACAGTTGTTTTGCTGGGGGTTGGGAGGGGGGAGGTTGGATCACCCTGTATATTACGCAATCTGTCGATCTGGGGAAAAAAACCCGTTCATCTCATTTAATTTTTTGTGCACTCTACAGTTTGCTTCAATGAGTTACCGTTTCGTGTGCATAACTGTTAGTAGATGATTCTTCATTCTGCTATAATACTCCTTATTATAGTGACCTCTTCTCGGGCGGTGAACGAGCCAAACGTTTTCACACTCTATACATTAGCTATTACACTAATAGTATTATCGTACTCATCTCTAGTGAGTTGTAAGGTAATGTTATATTCAAAATATCTAAAACTCAAAACTTCAGTATGGAGGAAGATATTTACAAAACAAGTTGCACAGTTGTTTTGCTGGTTGGGGGGGGGGGGGGTTGGATCACCCTGTATAATATTACACAATCTGTCGATCTCAGAAAAAAATCCTGTTCATCTCAGTGTTGAGCACTCTACACCTTGCTTCCATGAGTTACCGTTCCTGGTACATAACTGTGCGACATGATTCCTCCTTCCCGCTATAACGCTCCCTAGTGGCCTCTCCTTTAGCTGTGAACGAGCCAAACGTTTTCACACTCTATACATTAGCCATTACACTAATCGTATTCATCTCTAGCGAGTTGTAATTGTAAGGTAATCCACAGACCCACAACCCACAAACCGCTACAGGAAGATCGGTTTACAGGGGCAACTTGACCTGTTTGTGGTCGAGTTGTTAGGCTTTCGGACTCTCAACCTTAAAGTTGGAGTTTATTGGTTCGAATTCGGTCAGAAGCTCGAAGTTGTTATCGTGGGAATGGCATTTTACATAGAAAATTATCCTCATTCCATCTATGTGGAAATGGGTACCCGGCAATGAACCGTAAAAAAAATCTTGTCACATTGGTAATGTTTAAGCGTGTATTATCCAAAAGCTGCACTGTGTGCTTACAACCGGAGAAACATTTTTTTTCGGAGTCGTGGTCTAGGGTCTGCGTAGAGCAAGCTTTGCAGCGTGGACATGCTCTGTTATTACTAGTAGGCCTATTGTTATTATTGCTATTTTAATTCTAATTTTGGTTATTTTAGTTATTGTTTTTTATATTACTATCATTATTATTATTATTATTATTATTATTATTATTATTATTATTATTATTATTATCATTATTTTTGCTCCGTGTTAAACAGCGCTTGGAATTGCATATTAAGGTCATATTATGGTCTATGCTGTACTTTTATCTCTCATTCCCCACACACGCCGCAGGAATCGAACCCACAAACTAAACGCTCAATCGCAAATCCAACATCTCACGCGTAGACTAACTATCGTAAGACCATCAGTGGACGTCGAATCATGTGCAAATGATAGTGAAAATGATGGCGATGGTGGTGA
This sequence comes from Aplysia californica, assembly GCF_000002075.1. Lineage (NCBI taxonomy): Eukaryota > Metazoa > Mollusca > Gastropoda > Aplysiida > Aplysiidae > Aplysia > Aplysia californica. The sequence continues at coordinate 193,239 of NW_004797957.1, forward strand.
AAATGATAGTGAAAATGAGACACCCTTGGGTTTGTGACCGCATAACCGTAATGAAGTGTCCACAAGGAGAGATGTGCTAATGTGTTATCCGATCCTGGGCCTAATAGCAAGGACGCGCGAACACCAGGTGTATGTGCGCGCGCCATCATCTCATTGAGCAGGGGGCGCCCTCTAGTCTGCGGTCTCATGACAGAAAAACGTATATGCCAAAAAATGAAATTTTACAAGAGAGGAAAAAAAACACACAACAATAACCCCAAACAACCAAACTTTTGTGTGTATGTGTGTGTGTGTGTGCTTCAACGAAAGTGTCTTACGGCGCTCGCAACTGCATAAGGTTGTATGAGCGCGCGGGACACATTTTATATTTTCATTTTGTAGGGAGCTGTGAATTTTACTTGGGTGGCGGCCAAAGCCTACTCTTATCGATATTGGATAACCAAGGGATCTTTATCGTGCGCAACTCTTAGATTTTTCGCCCCTATCTGAGGAGGCTAGGTGTTAAATCTCACCTACCAGAAGACCAGGGGTGTTGGTGAAAAACAGCAGTAAGAAGGAGCCAGGAAGTCGCAGTAGACAAGCGACAGAAAGATTCAGGGGCCCAGAGGAGGGGGCAAAGAAGGTGAGGGGTGGGGGCAGAAAGTGGAAACAAAAGCAGGCAACATAAAATTGTTAGACACAGGAAAGGAGGTGAACGGAGAACATTTTAGAGAAGAAATTTTCCGTCAATGTCCGCTTTTGAACCCGGGACCTATGGAATGAGAGGCAAACACCGTAACCTCGCGAACACGAGAGCCCCTTGAGGTATACAGTAAATAGTTATGGAGTAATTAATTAAATTTCTTTTGTAGTAATAACATCGATAGGTAATTAGGTCACAATGCATATTTTCAAAAGCTGAAAAAAACTTCTTTGATTTTAATTGTACAGCTATAAAACCAAGATAGAAAGACGAGCCAAGAAAATGGGTTTCTCCTCTGTATAAAAACACTACTTGACCTAATAAACGCATATACGTCTTTTTGTCATAAGACGGCAGTGGTGGACTCGTAGAGTCGGGGGCTCTGGTAATCTGGTTATAGGGACACACACTGATCCCAGGCACGGAATTATCCAAAGCGATTTTTTGCCTTACTTGCATTTCTTTATTCTTTTTCTTTTTTTTTCTTTCTCTCATTTTTCTTGACTTTCTTCTTTTTATATCTCTTTTTTCTTTTCTCTCGCTATTCTTTTTTATTTCATTTTTCCCTCCTTTCCCTTTTTTCCTCATTATTCTTTCTTCTTTGATCTTCTATTTCCCCTCTTTTGCCCTCTTTCTCCTTTTTCCTATTTCCCCTCTTTTTTCTTTTCTTTTTTTTTCTTGAGGAAGGTAGGGAGTGAATTTGTTCCCTCTTTCCATTACCGCTCTATTCGTCTAATCTTCATATTAGTAAGTAGAGTCGGTGTGTTTAGTTATCCGTTTAACATCCCACTAAACACATTATGAGATGTCTCGAATGTCTCGAAAGGAAAAGTAATAGGTCTGTAGGTTAGAGTGACAAACACGGAAGAAGGAAGGAGAAAGATAAAAAAGACAAGAACACAAAAACAGCAGCACAAGAGCATCACATCACTAACACAAGAGCGTTGAGCCTGCTCGTGGTTGGATAAGAGGCTTTTTATATCTCGGCAACAGGAAGTTTTTAAGTTAAGAGTCGGTCAAATTTCACGGCAGTTGCAACACAAGTAGGTGGAATACCTCAAAAACTGCCCCCGGCCAAACCATCCAAGTCTAAAACTCCTCACTCGGGGTTCAACCAGGTTCGTCCGCACCTCACTCAGCCCAGCCCAGCAGGATACGAACAGAGCCAAGAGCTAGCGATCTGACCCGCAAGCCACAAAAAGTAGACGTTCTTTATTTATAAGAAGACATCGGGGTGGCACAGACAGGAGGCGTACATCAGTCAAGGACAATTGAGCCTTTCCACGAGAGAGGAATAAATAATGCAGACACTCACTAGAGAGGTAACGACAGGGAAACGCACGCTATACGGGGTGAAATGAATTCAGTGGAGGTGGCTGCTTGCTGGAGTGGGTTTTTTTTTTTGTTCTTTTGGTTTAACTCTTGGTTTTAGCTTTAGTCAGAGTTTTATACGGCACTTTTGGCGTAATAAAGTCATATTGTTGTTGTTGTTGTTGTTGTTGTTGTTGTTGTTATTGTTGTTGTTGTTGTTGTTGTTGTTGTTGTTGTTGTTGTTTTCAAATCCCTTTAGCTGCGAGCATTTCGCTCTTGGCAGCGCAATGCCTCCCTCAAGTAACCACATGTCCTTGTCATCTGGTCAACGCCAGAGTAGAGCAGGCTTTGTAAGTCTGTAGGTGTGTGTAGGAGCTTGCGTCGAAGACCTGCCAGGTTTGGGCAGTGAAGGAGAAGATGTTCAACGGTCTCCTCGTGGTAACCACAGTGTCTGCAACGGGGTTCCCACATGGGGTTAATTCTGTCGATAAAGTCATGTAAATGCCGAAGATTAGAGGTGTTGCAAGAGAGTAGAAAACCCCCGACAAACACATAAAAAAGAAACAGGGATGATAAGGACGATAGATGTATGATAGGAAAGAAGGAGAAAACCACAGCATGAGCACACGCCAACCACCCACTGTTTAACTCAAACGCACTAAATGACAATAACCGGTGCCTGTGTGTGTGTGTGTGAGTGTGTGTGTGTGTGTGTGTGTGTGTGTGTGTGTGTGTATGTGTGTTTATATGTGTGTATATAATATAGTCGTTAGGTAAGCTTAATTCGATGTCGCATACGGACATGAGTTCGATTCCGTTGTGTGGAAGATTTTTATCGATTACCTTCGACAATCAGCTTGACCATTGCATACCCCTCTTAGTGGGTGGTTGGTGGGGGTTCTGATGTGGTTTGCTCCTTCTTGCCTCTATACAAAATCTATCGTCTCTATCTCCCCCTCTTTTTTTTTTTTTAGTAGATCTATGTTACTCTCTTGCAACACCTCTAATCTTCGGCACTTATATGACCTTATTGTGTTGCAAATGCCGTAAAACTCTTACTAAAACTAAATATACCCCTCTTAGTCCACGTTTTTCTTGGTAAACAGAATCGAGGCAGCCTGCCCCCTAAATAAATGATCGAAGTAAATTGTGTCTACGGGCGCGAAAAACCTCTACAATTACACGGCAAAATTACAAAGCAGCTCCCTGCATTAGAGTATGTGTGTTGCATTCCTTCTATATTGCCTAAGAGTAACGTTCCAGAAAATCCTTTACGATATGGGAAAATCTCCGAAGCAGAAACGAAAAATACCATAATAATTATGATGATGATGATGATAATGATGATGATAATGATGATGATTATTGTTATTGTTATTATTATTATTATTATTATTATTATTATTATTATTATTATTATTATCATCATCACGTATTTACGTCTCTGTAACCTTTCTCCACACTTTTATAAATATCTTCCACTCTCTTATAACGTACACTTGAAGTGTGCCAGAACAACGGTATCTAAAAGAATGAAACACTAATTGGTTAATTATTTCAGCAAAATAAAAGTTTGAAATTTTGTATGGTTATTGGTAGCGTCAATAGAGCTTCCTCCCTAGTTTTCCTATTTGTTTGGGCTTGAGAAAATGCGATTTACCGAGTCTGTTCAATGTGACCCGCAATATGGTGAGGGATTTCGCTTTCTTGGTGCTGCTGTTCTTGTTAGATGTTTTACACCCTTTTCTGCCTGGCGCTTGTAGTGTAGAGGTTAAGCTCTTTGTTTTTATCATCATCATCATCATCATCATCATCATCATCATCATCATCAGCAGCAGCAGCAGTAGCAGCAGCAGCAGCAGCAGCATCAG
>NW_004797957.1:199487-200791 GCF_000002075.1 Aplysia californica
GGGGGGTTCAGTACGTGAGACATGTATTTCCTAATGTCCTGTCTTGTGCGTATGCGTGAGTGCACCTAAACTTTGTAACATCTTCTGCCGTTTCTCCCAGCGAGATGAATAGAGATCGCCATTGCCATTGTCATTGTCATTGTATGGAGGGAACGGTCTGGTATGGTACTGTACCCCGATAAACACAATTGTAGATCATTTAGGACGCAGGCTCTGACCCTGCCTGTCCGGGGGGAAAAAACTTTGATCGAGAGAGATACAATGTACCAGCTGAAAGGTCGAGATACTCGATGAAAATTCCACCCGCTTGGGAATCGAATTCGGGTCTCCTGCATGTGGCAGTGGTGCATCCAAGAGCTAAATCTAAGACACACGTTCTGCATATTGTATGGTATGGTATGACATGATATGGCATGGTATGGCATGGTAAGGTATGGTATGTTATTTAGGTATGGTATGGTATGGTATGGTATGGTATGGTATGGTATGGTATGGTATGGTATGGTATGGTATGGTGTGGTGTGGTATGGTATGGTATGGTATGGTATGGTGTTTTATGGTATGGTATTGTATGGTATGGTATGGTATGGTGTTTTATGGTATGGTATGGTATGGTATGGTATGGTATGGTATGGTATGGTATGGTATGGTGTGGTATGGTATGGTATGGTATGGTACGGTACGGTATGGTGTGGTATGGTATGGTATGGTGTTTTATGGTATGGTATGGTATGGTATGGTATGGCATGGTATGGTATGGTATGGCATGGTGTGGTATGGTATGGTATGGTATGGTATGGTATGGTGTGGTACGGTATGGTATGGTGTGGTATGGTATGGTATGGTATGGTATGGTATGATATGGTGTGGTATGGTATGGTATGATATGGTGTGGTATGGTATGATATGGTGTGGTATGGTATGGTATGATATGGTATGGTATGGTATGATATGGTGTGGTATGGTATGGTATGGTATGGTATGGTATGGTATGGTATGGTATGGTATGGTGTGGTATGGTATGGTATGGTGTGGTATGGTGTGGTGTGGTATGGTATAGTATGATATGGTGTGGTATGGTATGGTATGGTATGATATGGTATGATATGCTGTGGTATGGTATGGTGTGGTATGGTATGGTATGGTATGATATGGTGTGGTATGGTATGGTATGATATGGTGTGGTATGGTATGATATGGTGTGGTATGGTATGGTATGATATGGTATGGTATGGTATGATATGGTGTGGTATGGTATGGTATGGTATGGTATGGTATGGTATGGTATGGTATGGTATGGTATG
>NW_004797957.1:202278-203488 GCF_000002075.1 Aplysia californica
GAGAGAAAGAGAGAGAGAGAGAGAGAGAGAGAGAGAGTGAGAAAGCAAGTAAACACGTTTCTGTTTATCTGTTATTACTCGTTCCTCTGTGTTTATTCTCAAGACCTGAAGGTCGAACATTTACCACTTAATTTTTTATTCCCATTATCGACGAAATAAGGAGCAAATCTGATCAAAGAAAACGCACCAAGGACAAAACTACTATTTTTCTGGTAACCTTTTAAAAAATTGTGTCATCAGAATGTGAAGAAAGTGTGAAAAGTTCCCGAGTCGCCAACCAAAGAGCTCAGCTCCTGGTTTCAGATTGTGATCAAATATCGATCGTGGAAAGAGAAATTCACTGAAGCTCGCTTTGGCGAAAAAACAACATTTATGGTTGTAGTTTACTTGACGATAACACCGGACTATAAACATTGTGGTAAGGTGAAATAAATGGTCAGCATAGTTCTGTACAGAAATTGTTCCATCGCCTTGGGATGGTTGTTTGTGTTTTGGTTTCTAAGGAAACTACTTTGGAAGATTGGTTCATCCTACCCCCTCAAGTCGATTGCAGTGCTCACTGGAGATTTGAGGAAATCATTGGTGGCTGCTGAGTTCGTTTGTGTGTGTGAGTGTGTGTGTGTGTGTGTGTGTGTGTGTGTATGCTGTGTCTTAAAATATGTGTGTGAGAGAGAGAAAGATAGAGAAAGAGTGAGATAATGGATAGATAGAGAGAGAGAGAGAGAGAGAGAGAGAGAGAGAGAGAGAGAGAGAGAGAGAGAGAGAGAGAGAGAGAGAGAGAGAGGAGATACGTGGCAATAACTAATGATTGTCCTACTGTCGGGAAGAATTATTTCTTCGTCTTGAGTAAAACGACCAGTCACGTTTTAAAGAACAAACATCAACAAAAATCTTTGTATAAATTATTAAGAACGGAGAAGTAATTGAGTTTTTACACCTTACTGCTGACGTATTTCCCAATGTCTCTTCTATGAGTTTATGCAGAGCCAGTAGAAACACAATCCTAACAACATTATCATACAAAGCTAATTGAACCGCACAGTAACATACGTAAAAATTTCAACAATAAATGCGATGGAAATCATTAGCACAAACGAGCACAATTAAGCATTGCAGCATGTTTAATCGTGTGTGGAAAGGACGGAATGGACACTGGCGGACGGATGAGAGGAGACAAAAGGTGTGTGTGTGTGTGTGTGTGTGTGTGTGT
>NW_004797957.1:204906-213644 GCF_000002075.1 Aplysia californica
CATGTGTGTGTGTATGTGTGTGTGTGTATGTGTGTGTGTGCATGAGTGTGTGTGTGTATGTGTGTGTGTGTGTGCATGTGTGGGTGTATGTGTGTGTGTATGTGTGTGTGTGTATGTGTGTGTGTGTGTGTGTGCATGTGTGTGTATGTGGGTGTGTGTGCATGTGTGTGTGTATGTTATTGTGTGTGTGTGTGTGTGTGTGTGTGCATGAGTGTGGGCAAGTGTGTGTTTGTGGGTGGGAGAGAGAGAAAATGAAGAGAGAGAAAAAAGAGAAAAAGGTATACTCAGAGAGCGGGGGTGGTAGAGATAGATGTGGATAGACATTCAGAGAGGGAAAGCGCAAACAGGCAGATATACAGAGGGGCTAAGGTTTGCTAATAATGAGCGAGTTGTTAACTACAAAATGAGTCACGACCTGGTGGAATCAGACGCTGGTCAATTTTTTGGGAATATGATGTTTTTGGTATCATCTCAAAACCTGTTCAATTGCCTTCCTTTTGGTGAAAAAATGTCTATCTATGTTGAATAGAAGTCGAAATATTTGCAATTGAAGGAGGTCAGGGTCGTCTGGTTACAGAGGTAAAATTAGCGAGAAAAGGGCCACCAAAGGCTGATTATTTACTAAGCTTGATAATCAGTAGAAACTGAAAACTTCCATTTTTTGTGCCTTTAATCAACATTGTTCAGTAAGAACGATAGCGGCATTTTGGAGAGAGCAACGGAGCACGCCCGGAATGCAGGGATGTTGCTTCCTGAAACAAAGAAACAATGAAACAGTAAAATCCACTCAGATATGTGTTCATGGTTGGACAACAATGGGGCCAAAACACCAAAATTCGTTAAAAATTGCCTAACCGGCAGAAAAATGACAGTTTATTTAATTTCATTATTTTGACGAGCGCCTGATTTCACCACGATGCCTTACAAATGTGTCAAGAGGAGAAACTTCAGAAATAATTAAATAAGCTCCGTTTCTGTGTCGTTCACCTATTTTGTCAGGTATTTTTCGATCTTTTTCTCTCGAATTAACATAAGAGCAAATTTGGTTAATGATGGAGTGTTGAGTTAAGGGATTGTTCTTCTTCACATACCATTACAAATAAATTTATGGGGTGTATTTCTAGGCTTTGTCCATAGCAACATAATTATTCTTATCTATGTTACCAGTGGCTTTGGTGTAGCGGTTATACGCTTTGCTGTCACCCCAGGTGACTCACGTTCGATTCCCTAGTGGTGAGAATCCATTATCGACTGTCGCAGTCTTTCTGCTGGGATGCTATATGTATAATCTTTCTCAGCCCCGGTTGGTCCTGACAGGCAAGGTCGATAGCTCATCTCCTAAATGATCTTATTTGTGTCGATAGGAACATAGCGACACATACGACATTAAAACATTTTATTTATGCTGCAGAGCAAAATCAGTTTTTGTACTATTACAAGTATATATCTCGTTCTGTCTTGCTGCAGACAGACGCCTGTGTCTCCCCGCGACACCCACAGGTACAAGCGGAAGAAAAAAGAAAAGTAAAGTATATCTATGGTATATTGTAAAATACCTATACTTTGCCCTCACATCTCGCCGATCGTCGATTTTTACCACCCAGTTTCTTTGGATTCCCCCGAAAATGCCTTTGCCTTAGACGGCAAGGGTTTTTACTATATGAACCCTGTGATGGTAAAGTGTTAAAACAGAAGAATAGGGTACAGCTTATCAAGTACACTCGTCATTGTACAAGAATGTAGCATCCAACAACTCAAGTTCAGTTGACCAGTATAAACAGGGTAGAAGATGCCGCACGTAAAAGATAACAAACTATGTCCATGGCGGTCGTAAAGTAATTTTACAATCGCCGTGACCTAAAAAGGACCGGACACGAGACAATTGTCTCCAGCTCCCAAATAGAAAACGCGCGTGTGAGATCGAGGTAGGGAATGATTATATGAGATTGGCACACTAGAGAAATGGCGAAGGGAAACGGCCAACTTGCATCAGTAATAAGGACAACAGAATCATGAGAGAGAGAAAATGAGAGAGGCCGAAAAATAGAGGGAGAGAGAGAGGGGGGGGGGACAATAGAAAGAGAGAAAGAGAGAAAGAGAGATGGAATGGAGGGGAAAAAGCAATAGAAAGAGAGAGAAAGAGAGGGAGAAAAGGTGGGAGAGGAGTAGAATATAAAATGCACTTTCTGACTTTATTGACGCAGCGTTTTTATTCGATATTGATAAAAAAAAAAAATTCCCCTACTAAGAGGGTGTTTTTTTTTCTTTTTGGTCAAGTCGTTATTGTTTTCCTAGTAAGAGGATGTGGTGATTATGAGTGTGATACCTGTCTTGGTCTATTACGAACTGTTTCAGTTACTTGTGTTTCTGATAACATAGAGAGTTGGAGGGGAGTGAGGAAGATACGGAGAAAGGAGAGAAATAGAAAGGAGGGGGAGGGAGAAAGAAAGAAACAAAGAAAGAAAGAAAAAAGAAAGAAAGAAAGAAAGAAAGAAAGAGATAAAGAAAGAAAGAAAAAGAGAGAGATACTACAAATAAAGAAAGAGGGAGGGAGAGCAGACCGAAAAGGAGAGAAAGAGAGGGTGGGCAAAGAGAATGAGAGAGAGAGAAATGGGGAGGGATAAAAACAGAGTTAACTCAAATGGAATAAAATGCAATGAAACGTAAAGAAGGAGAAGGGAGAACTTCTTCAAACAGAGGAAGGACAACTAAGTGAGAGAGAAAAAGAGAGAGAGAGAGAAAGAGAGAGAGAGAAAGAGAGAGAGAGAGAGAGAGAGAGAGAGAGAGAGAGAGAGAGAGAGAGAGAGAGAGAGGGGGGGGGGAGACAAGAAAAGGCTGAGAAAGAGAGACAGAACCAAACTGACGAGACGACAAATTACATAAAATTGCAATTGTAGTAGGAGTTTTACGCCTGCATGGACGCAATTCAGATAATTCTGAAGGTGGTCTTTTTCGACCCTGCTCACAGGGCCAACCCGGGTTGAGAGGAGGGATACACCGTCCCACCAGAGAGAGGGAGGGGGGCTCTCGTGTCCTAGAGATTAGGGTATTCGCCTCTTTTTCAAAGGTCCCGGGTTCGAATCCGGGTGGCGACTGAAAAATTTTCTTCTCTAAAATTGTCTCCTTTCACCTCTTTTCCTGCTCTCTGGCAATGTTCTGTCGTCTGCTTTCGTCTCCACTTTCTGCCCCCACCCCCTCACCTCGTTTGCCCCCCTCCTCTTGGCTCCTGACTCTTTCTGCAGCCTTTCTACTGCTACTCCTTGGCACGTTCTTACCGCTGTCTTTCCGCCACATCCCTGATCTTCTGGTAGGAAAGATCAACGGCGAAAAATCTCGGAGGTCCCGTGTGCAAGTTGCGCACGTTAAGGATCCCCTGGTGGTCTAAAATCGATAAGAGTAGGCTTCGGCCTCCACCCAGGCAAAATTCAAAGTGTCATACAAACTGAAAATGTTTAATATGTGTCCCGCGCGCTCATATGACCTTACAATATGCAGTTGAGAGGACCGTAAGACACTTGCTAAAAACAAAAAGAAAACAAAATAGAGAGATGGAGATACTGACTTGATAAACATTTACCCTACATGGGAATCGAACTCGTGGCTTCTGCGTGCGACATGCAACATACTAGAAAAAAATGGGAAATTAGATAATTTTGTAAGCCAAGACCTAGAAATATAATATTAAATATTATTATAAAAAATAATATATTTTTTGGGTCAAACACAAAAATAATATTGCTATGAACAATACTGATTTTGTCTTTCCGCGCAATATTCTTTTCAAAGTTATAGGCTGATGCGAAAGGACACTTTTCCCGGCCCGGATGTTTTGGAGGGGGGAGGGGGTTGGTGGGGGGGGGGGGGGGTTCTGAGCGTCCGTCTGAGATTGAACCCCCCCCCCCCCCCACAAAGTTACCATGGAGTTCTTGAACATAAAATGTCATAATTATAGCTCTTAAAAAATTCTACTTCCTGTCTTGTACTTTTGAAAATATTTAAAGTATGACGACCTGTTACGAGTTACACAGTCATATAACATTATAAACTCAATATTTTAGGCAAACGAAAAACATTGTTTAGTACGACTCTGGCTAGAACTATTTACTTATTTTAAATTGATAATAAAGACAAATTGATCCAAGATTTCTGGTAACGGTTTCACAAAAATCGGTGCAGCCAGTCAAAAGTTATTTACAAAAAGACAAATAAACAAACAAATACACAAACAAAAAAATTACAAACAAAAATTTTAAAAAACATGTTGTTTTTAGTGGGACGATAAAATGTAGTAAAACAGTCTTTGACCACTCCATCCCTTGGCAAACTGGGTTCTTTTTTGTATAATTGTTAATCCATTTCTTGGCAAACTGGGTCCTTTTTTGTATAATTGTTAATCCATTTCTTGGCAAACTGGGTCCTTTTTTTGTATAATAATAATTGTTACTCTTTTACTCCCCCAACAACACCAATCATGTTTCTGTGACCTAAACAATAGCATGTTCTCGAAAGTATTGTACCCCTAGTGAGTGGCGGCCTCAAGTTCCATGATAGAGAAAGTGCGTGAGTGGCTGAAGTACTGTGTGATTATATTATAGGATTGACACTCCCGAGAAAAGGCGAGAGAGAGAGAGAGAGAGAGAGAGAGAGAGAGGATGGGGGAGGGGGAGAGAGAGAGGGAGAGAGAGAGGGAGAGAGAGAGAGGGAGAGAGAGAGAGGGAGAGAGAGAGAGAGAGAGAGAGAGAGAGAGACCAGCTGTAATCAACAGTAAAGCCAGTATTGTTTGTGAAAATGTATTAGTAATACTATGTGTGAGTGTAGGGAAATAGAAGGAAGAAGGGAGTTTGTGCACCTTCCAGTTTTGAAACCTAATGTAGTTCTTAGAGACGGGTAAGATTAATTAAGGTTTTGGTTTTGCATCATTTTGCAGTACTTTTATTTATTCGTTTATTTAGTTATTTATTGTTAAAAATCTATTTACTTATTTATTTATTTATTTATTTATTTATTTATTTATTTATTTATTTATTTATTTATTTATTTATTTTTATTTATTTATTTACTTACTTATTCTGCTGTTGTTATTTGTTTGTCCATTTCTTTAGCGCTTCCCTCTGAAACACTCTTGAAAAGTGAACATAGTCTGTAAATAAGTCATTTTCCATTAATGCAAACGAGGCAGAGGTAGACGCTGAGAACCGTATTTGCAAAACCTGAACAAAAAGGTTGACGGGATAACACAAAGAGAATAATAATAATATTATTTTATTTGATTATTTTTTGTTTGCAGTTGTTTTCTTTATGTCAAGAGCATGCAAGCAGAGAGGGAAATGGATATCCACGACCACCGATGAATGTTTTCGATCTGACACTTTATGATGATAACAAGATAGTACCCAGTCCAGGATGTTGCTAAGCTAAGTTCCCCACATGTCAGTAAAACAGCTTATAGCCATTTACTCTTGTGTCGGTTTATTTGCTCTTCGTGCAAATTTATTAATTTCTTTATCGTTTAGTCGTTTATTGATTTATCCATTTATTCATTTGCTCAGTCTCCCACTCCTTCCTTTCTACTTTCTTTATTCCATTGTTCTTGCCGCGTCCCGCTAAATACATGTACATAATAATATTAACTGACAATTCTGGTAAAGCATGGGGTCTCAAAACTGTTTGAGACTTATCGTGTCGAAAGTAACTTTAAACAAGAAAAAAAACATTATACTTTCTTTTGTGGAAAGTTTCACCTTTTGAAAACGAGCTACAGAATTCATGGGATAAATTTTTAAAAGACGAAGTCGCACTTTCCCGATTTTCGCGCCAGGGGCAGGAAGCATAGGAAGTGAGCGAAACCTTTTCGCATTTCCCAATAGACTCGCGTCTCGTTCCGAGCTAGGTAAATGTATTAGTAGCGGCAGGATGGAAAATCCTTATAAGGCTCTTCCAATCTCTCGTGAGTCGCGGTGGCTGGATGGTGTTAGGGGAATCTAGACATGGACAGTGAGCTCTGAAATTATGAATGGAGGGGGTGTTTTACTTTGTTTCATTTTATTCTTGTTTTGTTTTTTTTTTGTTTTGTTTTGTTATTTTGTAAATTCGTATTTCTGTTGTTGTTCTTATGTAAGTTTTTCGAACCTTACCACAAAATGCTAGTTTAGAGGCTGGATCCAGTTATTGTTTATTATGTCTTTCTCCGCCAGAACTGATTGAGAGAGAGAGAGAGAGAGAGAGAGAGAGAGAGAGAGAGAGAGAGAGAGAGAGAGAAGGGGGGAGAGAGGGAGGGAGACAGACAAAGAGACAGACAAGCAGACAGACCGACAGACAGACTGACGCATTGCTGTGGGAGGGGGGGATCTGCTGTTCTCTATCAGAGAACTCTTAAACATCTAGAACTTTGTAAAATTATCGTCATCGGGAGTAAAAAATGTCTGTTGTTAGGTTAAAGATCTCACTTAAAAATATATAAATTAAAAAATAATGAGCGACAACACACTAAAAGTGATAAAAAAAATCCCCGTGCAGGTTGTGTATTAATGTTTCTGTTTGTGCTTCATTCTGAGCGACTTCGTTATCACTATCAGGACCCATGGAGGAATTTGTCACAGGAAAAGGGAAGGTAAAATAGGCATGAGACGAATTTCACAAAACAGTCAAGTCATTCTGGCTTGTTCTTACAACACATTTCATAAAACAGTCATGTGTTACTGGCCTTCTCTTGAAACGAATTTCACAAAGCAGTCTTGTCACACTGACCTATCTTGCTGAAAGCTCAGCAGAGTCTGTGGTGTAGGTCTAGCAATTAGTCGCTTCGCTGTCGCACGTATGACATACGAGTTCATTTCTCGAATAGGGATAAATCTTCTCGAATATCTCGATCTTTCTGCTGGGATGTTGAATCCCATTCAGCCCGGGTTGGCCCTTGCAGACAGATTCGGAAGCCCCGTCTCTTCTAAACAGAGTCAAGTGGAGGGAAGGGGGGGGGGGGCGTAAAAAACCTGCAATGTAATGCACAGTTGGAGTCAACGAAGTTATATCAACAACATTCACAGTGGATGAACCTCCCTAACACAAAAAACACCCTCTGTAGTCCTAATGGGATGTCTGAACTTTGGAAAGACCCGAAAGAAATATCTTACATGCACTAATTTATAGGGGTGAGACTTCACCTGGAGGTAAAAATTATGGATTTTGATTACGTAGGCACTTTTGGCTTCTCTCACTCTCTCTCTCTCTCTCTCTCTCTCTCTCTCTCTCTCTCTGTGTATGTATGTATGTGTGTTTGTGAGTGTGTATGTGAGTGTGTGATTGTGTGTGTGTGTGTGTGTGTGTGTGTGTGTGTGTGTGTGTGTGTGTGTTACAATTTTATAAAATGTTCGAGTACACATCGACGACATTTTGATCCTTTCGTAAACAGGTTGCTCAGAGTCCGACAACCAGATCTGAGAGGAGAGGAATGCAGCCTCCTTGCGGACAGACAGACGATAAAATACCCCATCCCCACATGGGAATAGAACTCACGATGTTTACGTTTAATGTCAAATATTATCCTACCCATCATATCACAGAAAGTTAAACTTTGAATAATTACAACAACAAAAACCCACATTCACACAATCTTTAAAAAAGAGTCACCAAATTGAAAAGACTCCTCACTCAGAAACGACAAAAAAAGCTTAATCAGTAAATCGACATTTCAATGTAAGACTCCGACGTACCTCACTTTTCAAAATGGCGTTTGGTGGAATCTTACACCAAGAGGCAGTGAAAATAAAAGTTGGTTGTATTTTCTCAACTATTTCGCTGACTCTTTTTTTTCTCGGGGGGGGGGGGGAGGAAGTAAATAATGAAAAGTTCGACTGAGTAGACGACATCGATTAACACTTGGAAAAACCCACACCCCCTTTGGTCCTCCCCTACCCATTTTACCCAAGCGTTCATCACGAATGAGGAACGTCAATTTGGCTCATGAGATTCATGTCACTCTTCCTTTTCCGGAGAAACATTTCCTGTCGCTCTTCGGTACGTGAGGTTTAAGAAAATGTCCCGCAGTTTCCGTCATTGCGTCTCTAAAAGATCCCAGGACTGGATAAACAAGGGAGGACAATTCAGGACATTGCAGGGCCCAAAAACTACGATTGGAGACAAGCTTTCGGTTTCTTTTTTTTATTAGCTAAGGATTGGAATCATTAGAGATGTTGGGATTTTTTTTCAACTGAGGACACGCCGTCATGTCTGCAGTTTCTCCTGACCTGTGTAGGGAAGAAAATTGTATTTTTTTCCTTTAAATCTATTGAATTTTGTATATATATATATACATATATACAAACACACACACTCACTGTTACATAATGCGTGTGTGTGTTTGTTGTGTATGTGTGTGTGTGTGTATGTTGAGTGTGTGTATGTGTGTGTGTGTGTCTGTGTGTGTTGTGTGTGTGTGTACGTGTGTGTGTGTGTGTGTGTGTGTGTGTGTGTGTGTGTGTGTGTATGTGCGTGTATGTGCGTGTCTAAAAAGCTAAAACTTATCGGTGGCAGCGACTCGGGCGCCTTCCTTTATGACGACTTGGACGTCAAATTACTTTTCGTCAAGTGAAGAAAATAGTTCTCTTTTACCTGGAGTTTATTCATTAGATAAAGAACTATTAAAATAGATTCACTTGATTTGACCCAAAGACATATTCAGTGACGTATATGTCACTTTTCTATTTCTTACCAATATACAGAGCTCCAGCTTTGTGGGTTTG
>NW_004797957.1:213750-220776 GCF_000002075.1 Aplysia californica
AGATAGATAGATAGATAGATAGATAGATAGATAGATAGATAGATAGATAGATAGAAAGAGGGAGAGAGAGGGGGAAGAGAACGAGAGAGGAGAGAGAGGTAAATAATATATATATACATGTATGTATAAGGAACGGAAAAAAGAAGTAGAAAATGTTTAGATAAGCAAAGCTCACGTAAGAGAAAGAACGCCAGTGCTAACAAGAAGAACAAATCTGATAGACAAACAAATCAGTTGGATCGGCCAGGGAAAAATGACCAGAGTTGTGGCTCTTGGAACCTGAAGAGGAAGCAAGAATCAATAAGGGCATGTCCCTCTCCGAGCGGGATAATCACTCAAACGTCGGAATAGAGCCATATTTTGAGGAATGCCTTACACTTCATCAGAGCGGTGCACAGAAAAAAAGCTGAAATGTGCAGGAGGAAGCAGACGAGAAAACAAGCAGTAAGGAGTAACCGAGACAACAAGCAGTAAGGAGTAACCGAGACCACAAGCAGTAAGGAGTAACCGAGACCACAAGCAGTAAGGAGTAACCGAGACCACAAGCAGTAAGGAGTAACCGAGACAACAAGCAGTAAGGAGTAACCGAGACAACAAGCAGTAAGGAGTAACCGAGACAACAAGCAGTATAATGCAGCCGAGAAAGCAAGAAGTACGAAACAGCCGATAAAACAAGCTGAGGAAAGCAGTCGAGACAATGAGCAGTAAGAAACAGCCGAGAAAACAAGCAGAGGAAAGCAGCCGAGACAACAAGGGCCATGATTAAGGGAGGTCTGTCTGTGTAGTTAGGAACAATAATGTTCCCAGATTTCCTGATCTATCCTCGGGGCTGGATTGATGTTAGCCTGTTTGCACACACGGCCAAGGAAAATTAAATCTGCCTTTACTCGCTTTCCTTTCTTTTTGTTTTTACGAAATCCTTTTCATGGGACTTCGCTCCGTTAACCAGCGTTTGTTCTTTCGTCAGATTTTTTAAAACTTCTTTTGAAAATGAGATTCAAAGATAAATCGTCTGCTTTATCATTTATGTCATTTGGGTTTTTTTTAATTTCTTATCGGTGAATTCAGAGAGTCAGTGATTGAGATAATATCCTTGAGTGTGCTGAGAAGAAGGCGTCTTAACAAAGTGGATACGGCGCCAGAAAGCCCGCAATCAGGGCCAGACTGCCTCAAATTCAATAACTAACTAAATGCATTTTCTAATGCATTTTAATCTAAAATGTTTAACGTCCCCATGGGTACAAATTAGATCATCTTGAAGATATGTTGCTTCAACCTAGCCAACATAGGCTGTGTGAAATACAAAAGCTGAGTGTGAGTAGTTGGTGAGTGCTCTGGTGGGGTTTGCTCCACTTTCCTTTCAAACATCTATCGTCCGAATCTCCGCTCTTTTTTGTGTTTGTTAATCTCTTGTACCACCTGTAATCTTCGGCACTTACATGACCTAATTCTGTTCCAGGTGCCGTAAAAATCTTTTTAAAAACCTATAACAACAGCCTAGCAGACAAACGGGGATACCCTATCAAAACCAACAGCTTGCTCTACCTGACTCAGCCTGGTAGATTGACATGTCCTCAGCCAGCTGTACTAAACCCAAACTATTGAAATTTTAAAGCTTGCAGTTCGAAATCTGAATGTTGAAAAAAAAAGCCACAAAAATAAAAACAAAGAAAGAAAGAAACTAACCACATAAAACGTAGGTACAATTATTACAAGAATGAAACACTTTTTTTTTCCTTCTTTCCTGAAAAAACGTTCATTTCATGGGTTAGTTTATCTTAACACCTTGTCGACGATACACTTAGGAAATTACGTTTCTTCACTCAACTCCTCATACTCCGAACAGTAGAGAACAACTTGCATTACTCTTTGACTCCATCTCGTACAAAAGTAATCTTGTCTGCAGACGGTGTAAGGAACCCAGCGAGGTGGGACACTGCATGCCTCAAGGCCTTCAGCCAAAAAAATGTAATAAGACTAGAGTAAGAAATCACAAGACATTCCGGTCCGCATACACATGGTTTGGATCTGAAATTTGAGTCATGCCAATGGAACAGACGTATGGCATGGGGAAAATTTAGCTTTAGACAGTCAGTTTTAGGAAATGTTTTAAGGCACTCGCAACACAATAAGGTAATAAAAGTTCAGAAGATTAGAGGTGTTGCCAGAGGTAACATACAAAGAAAACAAGAAGGGGAAATAAGGGGCATAGATAGATGTTTGACGGGAAAGAATGAGTAAACTACAACAAAACGCCCATCAACCACCAAGAAAAAGCTGAGAAATGTGGACACTCTTAACGTACTGTAAGTCCTTCTTGAATTACCAGCAGCATGATTCTGGGAGCACGTTGATCTAAAACGCTACATCATGACATGGTCTGTCTCTATTCTCGATCTTCTTGCGATATCATTTGGGTCGAACGCGGTAGGTAAGGTTAAATAAGAAAGATCTATATAATGCAGACAACGGCGCCTTGGTTTGGTGTTTCACTACATGCAGATGCTCACCTGAACACATGCACACATATGAGAACACGCACGCACGCACGCACAAATGCACACGCATGCACGTACGCACGCACACTCAGACGTACACGTACACGCACACGCACACATGCACACAAACACGCATGCAAAGACACACACACGGGCGCACACACACACACACACACACACACACACATTTACATACACCTTACACACGCACACACATACACGCAAACTCTCCCACACGTATTCTCTTCCGCACATACATAACTATACACACAGAACATATTATGCTCACACTCACAAGAAAGACAGGTACCGTATCAGATCTTCGAGTTCTCCATCTTTTCCAAGTCTTTTGTATTTCCCTGTGGGCAACAAACCTCAACAGCAACAGTATCAGTTAACAAGTTAGCCGAGAGAACAGAGGACGTTCTTGATAGCATTTCATTCTCATGGGCATTTAGCTGTGAAAAAAGCAGCAATGTCAGACGTGACTTCAGCACGAACGATGATACCGGTTTTAATGACTTTCTAGGTCTTTGGAGAATCACAACATCCTTTGCAGTCCCTTTCTCGTTACTGGAAAATATATGTTGGTTTGTTGTTTTTTTCCATTTGATATTGATTATCGGATTTTCATGACGTTACTAGACCCCTCCCCCACCCCTCCCCCCAATTATGCGTTTAGAAGTTACAGAAACTTAAGTTTCCTAAAATTTAAAATACAAAGTTATTCAAGTTGATTGGTTGTATAGATCTGCAATGTAACAGGCTTAAACACATGAGATCAACTGCTTTTGTGATATAATTTGTTGATAGGAAATAAATATCAGAATGATTATGTAAGCATAATAATATGTCTTCCTACTTACTTATGTTACTTGTGCACATTTAGATATTAAACATTTTTAAGTTAGTAAAGATAGGTCATTTGTGTTCCTTGATTGGATCCACTTCGCTGAGAGTGAAGAATAGGGGAAAGTATGAGAGTGTGGAGAGTGGAGCAGGATTCGCAAACACAATGGTCGTCTCCGGCGAGAACAGCACACTTAGCTTAAGGTGTGGGATCGAGAGTTTTGGCGGTTATCGGGCTGTCGATTCGAGAGGGAAATCGACGCTACATACAGAGCTTCTAGAGATCAAACATGGGTGGTTGGCGGGTGCTCTGGTGTGGTTTGCTCCTTCTTTCCTATCAAACATCTACCTTCCTTATCTCTCTTTCTTCTTGTTTGTGTTTGTTGCTCTCTTGTAACACCTCTAATCTTCGGCACTTATATGACCTTATTGTTTTGCAAGTGCCGTAAAACTCTTACTAAAAACCCCCCCCAAAAAAATCAAACACAAAGTTCTGTGAATTTTTATGCGTATAAACTGAGATTTATAAAACACAGAAATGCAACTTTATGCGAACACGTGCTCCATAACTGAAGCTTTGGCCTAGCAATAAATGGCTTCACAAGGTACACAAGAGAACTCTCATTTGACGAAAACTTATTAAGTTTCGGCAGAAGCAGCCATCCCAAAATTATGTTAATTTTCATAATCTATTAAATTTTAGAAATTTGTTTCTGTCTTTTTTCCAGGCGGGTGGGGGGTGGGGGGGTGCATTTACCGCCTCAAAACGGGTGAAATGACGTCTTGTTGACTACGTGATAGCTCTTTTTCCAAAATTATTCTTTTGTAGGGAACGTTTCTCTGTTTTAATAATCATGCTTGGCTATCAATAGTCAATACTAATGTGGATGAATTTATCAGTAGGAGAGGTTGATGAGGGTTGTATGAATGGACAGAAAGAGAAACAAAAGGATAGAATGAATTGTTGATGAAGTCTCAATAGACGGATAATAAATGTTTACAACTATAACAAAGCCATGCTATAAAACTCTGGATTTAATTATGAACGCTCAATGGCTGTGATTTCTTTTAAGACTTGTTTGAGTTTCAATCTGATACCAACTGTAAAAACATCTTGACTTCCTTTACTTTATTTTTTAAGTTTTAACTTCATCCTCCATCAATTCTAGGCCTGGTCAATTTTTG
This sequence comes from Aplysia californica, assembly GCF_000002075.1. Lineage (NCBI taxonomy): Eukaryota > Metazoa > Mollusca > Gastropoda > Aplysiida > Aplysiidae > Aplysia > Aplysia californica. The sequence goes on from NW_004797957.1 coordinate 218,283, forward strand.
CCCCCCACCCTCCTCCCCCATTCCCCAAAATCACCCAACCCCTTTCCCATCCTAAAACTGTGACTCCGTCCATCCAACAAGAGTGTCTTTATCCCCTTCAAATCCTTCCTCTCTCCCCTCCTAGCCAGTAGAAGGTCGGTCTATCAAAGAAGCCCTCCCCCCCCCCACCCCGTTCTCCTTTTCTCCCCACCCCATCACTTTCCCATTCACCATGGGCGTCAGATGTTTCCAGAGCCTTGGCCTTTTCGTGATTCCCTGAGATTCCACAAGCCCTTGTTCTCGAAGTTTGCTTGGAAATGAAAGACTGGTAGAAACCGGAAGGGGTGCGCGCTGTCAACTGGAAAAGACGATGAACTGCGCATGAAGCGGAAGGGACGAGAAGGGAAGATGGAATCGTGGCGCCAGGGATTTGTGGGATAGAAAGACAAAAGAGGAAAAATGAAAAAGAAACGAGTCGGTGAGTCGTAACAGGGTGTTTGCTTGATTACATGTTTATTTATGGCTGTGTTGGTAGACTGATGGATGGGCGACGACGGGCAGGTTGATGACTGGATGAATGGATGGATGGATGGATGGATGGATGGATGGATGGATGGATGGATGGATGGATGGGTGAGTGGATGGATGGGTGGATGGGTGAATACCGGTATTTAAGGATGAATTGATGCATTTCATTAATAAAATTATTAGATATTTGTGTCATATTATCCTTGTTCATGTATGTCCTTTGTATACCACTTGCATCCAGAAGACTTCTTTTCATACAAGTTTGTTTTTTTCTGGAGAGCCTTTGTTTTTTATCGTGTTATTGAAATACCAAACCGTGTCATATCATTTTTACTTCCTTGAAATGCTTTTGACAGGTACAATAATATATTTACGAAGAAGTCTAGTGTGCATTTTTTTTTCTTCTGAGAACAGCCTTTTTCGAATTGCCACGAGAATTATTTTGAAAGACAAAATGGTACTATTTAGATGATGAAAATGGGACGCTCTTGTACTTTTTCGGCTCACATAGCAGTTGAAACTTGGTTCTGACAAATGTAAAGTCTGGCTTCCCAAAATATCATTCTGGGCTTTCGTTTGGTCGGAGGTTTGGGTAGCGGATATAACAGGATCGGAAAGGAGAAAAAAAGGGGAGAAGAGGGGGGGGGGGGGGGGTGTCATTCTTTATGGTTTATTCGTATCGAACGATTAGGGAGCCATCGCCGTTGACAATGATAGATGTTCCAGATTTCACTATCCCTAGAGATGGCAATACTTTCTGTAACACGAAATGAAATCTGAGTTCTCGAGGGAAGATCTCAGTGACTGCAGTACTGAAGAATATCAATCGCTTTTCCGGACACATTCCACTCTTTAAACTACTTTACGGCAGCTTCGTACATTTTAAGTACTATTTTGAGACCTAGTCGGGAAAGGAGTATTACCAGTGAAGCGCTACGAACATGAACAATGCAATTTGCTTCAGAACGTGGACCTCAGGGGAAATTGCATAATTGTTTATTTAAGGTTTAGTCTTGGAAAGAGTTTTATGGCACCTGCAACATAAATAGGTTATCATTCCATGGATCAGTCTTGATCAATCTGTAGCGTCGAAACCTTTCTCTTTGAATAAGACAATAACAATACTATTCGCTCTTGGTTTGGAGAACTCGCAATTTTTTAAATCTATTGACATTTCCCATTGCCATGAATAAACTATTTGTGAGGCAGCGTGGTGGAATCAGGCTCTCGTCAATTTTTTGGGCATGTAGAGTTATTGGTATCTTCCTAAAGGTTGTTCACTTGTCTCTATTTGGATGGATAAAAACATATATTTATCTTGAATACAAGTCGAGATATTTGCGAATGAAGGAGGTGGGGGTCACCTGTTTTCAGAGGTAAAATTAATAAGATTTGTCATTTCCAGAGCTTAAGAGTCCGTGGTAACTGAAAATTTTTATTTTTTGTGCCTTTAATCAACGTTTTTCAGAAAAATCCACACAGAAATCAGTTCTTTAATGGGCATGAAAGGTGTTGAGCCAAAAATCAAAAATTTTATAAAAATTCACAAACCTGCGGAAAAATGCAAATTTCTTCACTTTGATTATTTTGACGAGAGCTTGATCACACACACCTCGGAGATAAAGTTAAGAGCCCAACGGACGAATGTTCCTGATATTGAAGTTCTTATATTATTTAGAACCCGAGAATGGAAAGTGTTGACAATGCTTTGGAATATCAGAAAACAATGTCTATGTGAACTGCTGTCTGACTTTGGCATGTCTTGATTATTATGTTTCGGTTACTGCTATTGGTATAACAAACTACTCTCCCAAACGAAACATAATAATTTGGAGCCCCGAATTGATAAGTTAGTCATTTCCCGGTGTGACTCAGAATACGCCCTTAAGTGCTAGCTACGTTCTTTTTTATGTTGGCTTTCACGGGTGAGATGTCAAGTCTTAATAAGCTCGTTTCTCGTCTCCACAAGGGACGTCGAGACTATCCT
>NW_004797957.1:221337-226287 GCF_000002075.1 Aplysia californica
TGTGTGTGTGTGTGTGTGTGTGTGTGTGTGTGTGTGTGTGTGGTATACATATAAATATTTTTTTTAACCATTGCTGTGTCGGTTATGCTCAAATGTTGGTCAAAGGTACATTATTCTGTTAATTTGAAGTTTCTAAGAACACTCAAGCTTTGGAAGTTGTTTTTCAGAATCTGCAACTGTAGCAGTTACACACAGCGACAAAGTTTCCTGACTTTCATTGCCGATTCTTTCATTTTTTCAGGGTTTTTTTTCATCTTTTGGGTTGTTGTAGTTGTTGTTTGGGGGTTTTTTTATAAGTGTCTTTATTTTGGTGGGGGTAAGGGGGAGGGAGCAGTAGTTGAACTTGTTAGCTTTGTTTTGTTTTTTGTTTTGTTTTGTTTTTCTTTCTTTTTCTTTTCTCTTTTCTCGTAATTTCAGCTGAGGCACTTTGCCCAAACGCAAAACTGCTGTATGGTGTTTTCAGACGGAAAGTCATGATAAACTTGTACAGAGGCAATTTGTGTTTTGTATTTCGTAACGGTCTTTTTGCCACACCAGACAGTCCTATGGCTGAATACAATGACTGTCGATTGTCTCAGCCCCCTAAGGGAAAAGAGAGAGCATAGCCCATTCTTTGACGGTAGTACGGACAGAAATATGAAATTAGTACGCTTTGTGCTGGGTTGGTCTCTGTCCAAAAAGCTTACCACAGCAGCATAGATTATCGAAAGACTCTTTTTTATAGGCACAGATGGTGTTTTTGTCTTCTCCATTAAAGCACCCCTACTTAAGTTTTTTTTTTTTTTAATAGACCTCATTTGATTTTCGTCCTGTAAGTTTAATCGAATTACAGCACTGCTTCTTAACGTTTGGGTGTTGTTGATATTGTTGAAATGTTTCGACATTTACATGAACAATAACTATAATAACGCTAAATGCAAAGACAAAACAACAATGTATGCTCACGCACAATGGCCAATATTCATGTACTTTACATTCCTGATCTCTGAACAAAATAAAAGCCATTCTCTGTTGCATAAAACACCTCGTTTTACGAGGTACCTAATTATATCAATGTCTGTGAGTGCTCTCAGCTGTTTGCTATTTTTGTTCCGAGCCAATGTTTAATTCAAAAAGATAAGCATAATGGCGTGGTTCTCCATAGCACCATTCCTTCCCTGAGGACTGGGGAACTGGCACTGTGGTCTCGTTCAGACACGATTGTTGTGGGAACGAGATTAACCTTCTTGTGCCAATTGGTTTATATTTGAACTCCAACATTTGGCTACAACAATTATTTTTCTGTCTTTTGTTGTTGTTGTTGTTGTTGTTGTTGTTGTTGTTGTTGTTGTTTGAGGATTTGGTTAGATTACAAAATATTATAAAATTAATTAATTAAACCCACGTTGTCTCATAAACATTGCCTTTATAACGTCGGTGTAGAGTCAAAATGTTTATGCCTTTACTTTATAATATTTTGTGAGCATTCGTGGGTTTTCCGTATTTATTTCAAACTGTATTTCTTTACTTGTGTTTTCAATTCCCTTCTCTCTCCGTGATTTTAATTTTGAAGATTCTTACTATTTTATTCCTAGTAAGTACACAAAGCTTCATTTGGCGTCGGTGGCCAAGTGGTCAGGCTACCGGACTCGTAATCGTAAGGTTGCGGGTTCAGGGGCTCGAGCCGCGGGCCCGACATTGTATCTTGGGAAAGGCACTTTACACAATTTTTTCTCACTTCACCAAAGGTGGGAATGGGTACCCGGCCATAGACAGCAAAAGATCTTGTCAGTATGTTAGTGATTTAGCGCCTATAAATAGCCGCTTGCACTGTATGCTTCCCAGGAAGTTGAGGTTGGTTCAGAAAGCACTCAGGTCTGCTGGGGTAATAGTATAGATTGTGAAGCGCATAGAGCTTGCTGTTGAGCGGGGATTTGCGCTGTACAAATGCTATCTATTATTATTACATTATTTTAATGGTACCACCCCCCCCCCCCCCCCCGCCCCAAACCCACCCTAAACAAAGCTATGCGAGATAGAACTTTTGGCACAGAGAGGGGGTTCAAACCTCCACTTATAACTTCTCAGACCAGTTTCTTAATTAAATAACCAGGAGTCCCCGTTATATAACAGTTTTTCATTGATGATTATGGGAAAATCAGAAACGAATAATAATATGTGAGGGAGCATGGTGGAATCAGGCTCTCGTGAAAATAATCAAGGTGAACAAACTTGCATTTTTTTCGCAGGTTTGTGAATTTTTATCATTTTTTTTTTTTTGGCTCAACATCTTTCATGCCCATTAAAAAACTCATTTCTGTGTGAATTTTTCCGAAAAATGTTGATTAAAGACACACAAAAAAATGCAAATATTCAGTTACCACGTACTCTTAAGCTATGGAAATAACGAATCTTTAGCGGGCATTTTCTCTCTAAATTTACCTATGAAAACAGGTGACCCCCACCTCTTTCTTTCGCAAATATCTCGACTTGTATTAAATATAAATGGGTATTTTTTTAAAATCCAAATAAACACAAGTGAACAACCTTTAAGACTATACCAATAACTCTACATGCCCAAAAATTGACGAGAGCCTGATTCCACCACGCAGCCTCACATATTGTTTCCGAGATAGCACGCAGCCTCACATATTGTTTCCGAGATAGCAAACAAGACATCGGCAAGTCTCTAGAAATGGCCTGTTTGCTATAGGAAGCACATATTCGCCCTTGATTCTTTTTCCCCCTCTAATCGTCAATGATGAGCGCAATCACACTAACAGACTTTCTCTTGCATTATCACTCACCGTCACCCCTATTAACAGAAACGAAAATAAAGTCAGAACATCAACCGGGAAATAAAAAATTGCCATCACAAAACGAGGACAAACATGAATTCCCTTCTACACTAGACCCATTACATCAATCTATTTTACGCGCAGAAGAGCACAACATTTCCCGGAAGTGGGAGAAAACAATAAACCAGACTTTCTGAGTGGAAGAGTTCGTCCTTTCCTTCTCTGGCATTGTACTGCCCAAAAGCACGCACAGACCTAGATGTAAAAGTGTTAAAAAGGTTATACTTTTCGGGAGATAGGAATTTAGTGTGTTTTGGGTTTAGTAATAGTGTAAGAGTACTGCGGCACTTATAGGTCGAATACATGCCGAAGACTAAGAGAGTAACAAACAACGAATAGAAGGAGGCGAGAGAAGTGAGAAAAATGATTGAAAGAAGGAAAAAAAAACGAGCAAACAACACCACAGCACATTGAGCACGAGCACACACACACACACACACACACACACACACACACACACACACACACACGCACACACACACACACACACACGCAAGCACACACGAGCGAAAGCACACACGCACGTTAGCACGCATGCACGCGCGCACGCAAGCACGCAACCAGCACGAAAGCATGCACGCACCCACGCATGCACACACGCAAACAAACTATCATACTCTGACTTCAGTGACACGCATGTACACTACTGACACTACATTTTACACACACCAATACAAACAAACGTACCATAATTCCACACCCTCAAACACACTAACACACACTCGCCAATATATGTATATGTAATCCCCTTCCTCTCTCTCACCACCCACCACCCCCCCCCCACCCCTTTTCCCCCAACCCCCTTTTTTTCAAAGAAAACAAAAATAAATCAGAACCAAAATAAAAACTATGATCGCACAACGAGAACAAACATGGATTCCCTTCAATACTAGACCCCAGACCTCATTCTATTTTCCGCACAGAAGAGCACAACACTCCCCGGAAGTGGGAGAAAACAAGAAAGGCGCCTTTTTCAGCGGAAGAGTTCCTCCTTTCCTTCTTTAGCCCGTGCCGTGTCCCCAAGCACGCACCGACCTAGACGCTTCCTGCTAAACGCTGAGGGTCAAAGGGACTCCCATCACAAAAGGAGCAGGACAGGGGGGAGCCGTCGGCACAGCCCGGGCTATTTTCCCGCCCAGATCTGGGGGGAATGTCTGGTCTCTGCCAGGAGACGGGGCGTGACATAAAATTCTTCACCCTGGTCTCGCTCAGACGCTGTTTATATAGGTGTTTGTCCCTTCTTCATTTCTGATCTCGTCTGGTGAGACAATCATGTCTCCACCCGCAATCTATCTATCTATCTATCTATCTATCTATCTATCTATCTATCTATCTATCTATCTATCTATCTATCTATCTATATATCTATCTACCAGTCTGTCTATCTATCTATCTATCTATCTATCTATCTATCCATCTATCTATATATCTGTGTATCTATCTATCTATCTATCTATCTATCTATCTATATATATATCTATCTATCTATCTACAAGAAATTAACTGAAGTGCGCTTGGCGGCGCTTGGCCTGAATACTTTCATTAAAAGGAACCTATCTGTCAACCATCAGTACTCCACTCACCTGTTGTCTTCTTTCTTCAACCAAATCTAACGACGTGCTTTCTTAACAGTCTCCTGTAGAGCTTTTGTCGCGGCATTCCTTTTCTTTGGACCAAGTCCAGCCACTGTCATCCGCTTCCTGACACTACATAGTCCCATAGTCGTGATGACACCTCTGCTGCCAGTTTCGACTGGGAAACGCGTTGCTTGCCATCCAGCCTCCTGGCATCCTTCGACAATAACCTCATGGCACTTTTCATTCCTGTCACAGATGTTGTCTTCGTGAGGTACCGTGAGCTCCATCATGTGCACCTCTCTCTCTTCTACGTACCACTATATCACCAGGTCTGACTTCTTTGTTGTAGGGATTGGGAAGAAATTGTCGGAGCCTTTCAGAGCTGCAACCATCTCCCATTGACCATCGCTCAGGCCTTCCGTGGCCTCGCTTGCCTTGCCTTATTTCTGTTAGGAACCTCACCTCCTTGTGGTACAAACTTGATCTTTGCCGGTCCATGCTTCTGTGGCTCAGATGCATATATATTTATATATATA
>NW_004797957.1:228018-230665 GCF_000002075.1 Aplysia californica
TGTGTGTGTGTGAGAGAGAGAGAGAGAGAGAGAGAGAGTGTGTGTGAGAGAGAGAGAGGGAGAGAGAGAGAGGGGGAAATAGAGAGAGAGAAAGAAAGAAAGAGAGAGAGAGAGAGAGAGAGAGAGAGAGAAAGAGATAGAGAGAGGTGGGGAGGGATGGAGAGAGCGAGTGAAAAGAATACTGTTTGATTTATCCAGTGCGTACTACTGCACAGTGCGTTCATCGCTTTAAGAGTGGAAATGCGCTATATAAATTATGTAACTTCTAATTTTTCCCCCTCTTGAACGACTGCCTTTCAGGATTATCAAAATAGTAGTCTGTAACATAATGACAGAGTCTGGAATTTATGAGGCCGTCTTCCAGACTAAAAAAGTGGATCAGTGGGTTAACAAATAGTTAATTCGGCGTCTGTGGTTGGTAAGTGTCTTTACTATTGCATTCAGAAGACGTGACTTCAATTCCCAAGTGAGAAAGATTATTTATTAATCATGTAGATTCTAATTTAGCCTTAGGAGACTGGTGAACAAAATTTTTGAAGGTAAAGAAACAAAATGAGGTTGTACTCGAAGAAGTAAATCTGGGCTGCTCACTGATAAACACAATCAGGAAAAGACAAATGCAGTTTTCTTGGAACCTTCTTGAATAGACATAAAGGCCTTGGACAACCAGCTCTCACTGGCAAAACTGAATGCAAAAGAGACAGGGTTAGACCCAGAGTAATCTATTTGCAAAGCCTAAACAGACGGACGACGGGAAAAATCAGGATATTAAAGTAGCTTATTGAATTAAAGCATCCAAGTAAAGAAATGAATGGAGAACCATGATCACCGATGTATGTCGCAGATGTGGCACCTGATGGCGATCTCAGTCTGCCTGTTGCAAGGTTTCTATGTGAGGCAGCGTGGTGAAATCAGGCGCTCGTCAAAGCAATGAAATTGAAGAAATTAGCATTTTTCTGCCAGTTTCTTTTGGCCCAACACCTTTTATGTCCATTTAAAAGCACAATTCTGGGTGAATTTTACTTTTTTAAAAACGTTGATTTAAGGCACGAAACATGTAAATGTTCAGTTTTCAAGAACTCTCAAGCTATGGAATTCACCAAACTTTGGCAGCCATTTTTCTCGCAACTGTTACTTCTGAAAAGAAGTGACCCCCACCTTCTTCACTCGCGAAGATCTCGGCTTCTGTTCAAGATAGATGGGTTGGGGGGGGGGGGGGGGTCATCGAAGGCAAAACAAATAAACAAGCACTCTAATAACTCCATTTGCCCAAAAATCGATGAGTGCCTGATTCCATCGCGTTGTGACACATCTCTCACTAAGGCCCTCTGCTTGGGTTAGCAGTCCACCTCTTGCAAATTCTTCATTTTGTCGAGGAGGGAGTAAAAAATCTTACATAATCTCTTTCCAACCCTTAATTTAAAAAAACAACAACAACCCACCAGCAACAACAACCAAACCCCCCCCCCCCCAAAAAAAAACCCAACAAGCTATCAAAAAAACTATCCTTCGAGGCATGCGCTGACCTTTTGCTCTGCACATTCAACAATATTTACTCTTGCTTGCTCTTTTTGCTGCTATTTTTTATTCACCCAAAAATGTTGGCGTAATGGATTTAAAAAAATTTTGTTTGCGTTGGAACTGTCTTCTAATGAGCTACTCTAACAGAATAATAAACAAGTTTAAGCGCTGTTTTGCGTTTTTACACTATATTTTTGTCTGCTATTCACTTCTGTGTATTACCTTACATCAGGTAAAATTCTGGTAAAATTATCGTTGTTAGAAAGAAAAAGGTATTTTTTGGCTCCATGACAACTACGAATACGCTGTTAATTTACTTTGCGTTACAATGCACGAACGAAGCTGGTTCGAATCCCGAAAGAAGCATTTTTGAACTTGAGTTGTCTGGGGGTGTCTTCATAGCTCTTCAGCGACTTGGTTCGGTCATATTATATGTGAGGCAGCGTGGTGGAATCAGGCGCTCGTCAAAGCAATGAAATTGAAGAAATTGACTTTTTTCTGCCGGTTTGGAAATTTTTTATCCTATTCTTATTATTATTCTTTTGGCCCAAAACCTTTTATGTCCATTTAAAAGCACAATACTGGGTGAATTTTACTCTTTAAAAAACCGTTGATTAAAGGCACGAAACATGTAAATGTTCAGTTTTCAAGAACTCTCAAGCTATAGAATTCACCAAACTTTGGCAGCCATTTGTCTCGCTACTTTTACTTCTGAAAAGAGGCGACCCCCACCTTCTTCACTCGCAAATATCACGGCTTCTGTTCCAGATAGTTGGGTCATCGAAGGCAAAACAAATGAACAAGCATTCTAATAACTCCACATGCCCAAAAATCGATGATCGCCTGATTCCATCGCGTTGTGACACATATGAAATAGATTTTGAATTTGTCGAAGTTCCCACCTCTTAACATAACCTTACATTACAGTTCTGTAGGAGCCAGAAATACATACAATCACTAAGGTACTGCCAAATCTGCTCTAACGGCCACTTTCATAAGAGAATCACCTGTACAAACGGTTACTTGCCATTTTCTCCCTTTCGTCTATATTGCACTATGACGACAGTATGTAGGACGACTACCTATTTAATATGAAAGAGAGAGAGAGAGAGAGAGAGAGAGAGAG
>NW_004797957.1:232630-234786 GCF_000002075.1 Aplysia californica
CCCACGAAAACAAAACAAAACAAAACAAAACAACTGAAGAAACAAAAAGTACAAAAAACCCCACAAAAACACAAAAAACTTCGTTTTTCCATTTCCCTACTTTTTATGACATTACAAAGAATTACAAAGAACTGAAAGGAGAAAGGTAACATCCCATTCTCATTTCGATGAAAAGTTCATTACTAGTATTAGATTTTTAACAATAGGCTTAAAAACCTCACAATTGTCCGTTGCCGTATGATTGATCCCTAGGCGAAGGATTAGCCTACTTTCACCCTTGCTTGATGTTGGCTGGAAATGGAAATAAACGTAGAAACTCCTCAAGACCCACACAATTTAGTGAGATACTTAAACAGTTGCTAGCCGTTATATATTACACCGGGACATTGTTGTGCAAAGCTGTAACTCCTTAGTTCCACCTACTTTACTGTGCACTCTTAGACAAAATCAGAATAAAAGAGAAATGTGGTCTTTTGACCAAGGGGGGCATGGACTGTTGGCGGGGCGGGGTGGGAAGAGAAGGGGAAGGGCACGGCCCCCAGAACGTTCCTTATTATATGTGTGAAGAAAACATGATAATGTTACCCTACTGTTTTACTGTCATCATATTTTCTTCATTACAATGATAGATCTATGTGTCTTCTCAGTTATAGAATCATACATATTATTACCACTATATCTATTTCAGAAAGTAACACTCATATAGATCTACGCTTTACACAACATCGATACATTGACAGCATAGACCAAGAGGCCCTGTGGAAAATTCTTGCAATTTATGGCATCCAAACAAAAATAATAAACTGTATAAGTATAAGATCATCATATGCCAATGCAAGCTGCTATGTCCTTGTTGAAGGAGAACTATCTACACTTTTTAAAGTAAACACTGGTGTTAGAAAAGGCTGTCTATTGTCACCTGTATTTTTTTGTTGTGATCGATTTTGTAATGTGACAAAGTAAATACCTTGAAACAGGCATTGGGTGGACAAATGGCACGTATTTAGGAGATCTAGATTTTGCCAATGATATATACCTATTAAACACCATAGTACATGAAATGCAATTTTTAAAAAAAAGACGAACTAACAAAAGTTGGGGAAAAGTTAGCCTTATAATAAATGTATCCAAAACAGAAGTACTACGACTATCATCAGAAACTACACCCATCACTCTTTATGGAGAATCCCTTGCAGAAATTAGTAAATTCAAATACCTTGGCAGCATTATATCCAAAACTGCAGACTGCTTTGGGGACGTCTACCAAAGACTTAAAAATTCATGGATCGCTTTTGTGAAATTAAAAACTGTATGGAAGTCAAAGATAATCTCATTGAAGAAGAAATTTAAAATATATGATAGCAATATTTTAGCTGTATTGGAGTATAGTTCAGAGATAGGGAACTCAAACAAAACAATTCAATGAAAATTGAAAAGCTTCCAAACAAAATGTCTACGAAGAATTTTACATATACAATGGAATGAATTTATTACAAATAATTAAATGCCGGAAAGAGCTGGAATTAAATATATAAACACAACCATAAAAAGGAGAAAATGGAGGTATCTGGGACATGTTCTGAGAATACCGAAGACAAGATTTCCACACCAGACGTGCTATTGGAAACCAGCTTGAAAGAGAAAGCGGGGAGGACCAACTGGAAGTAGCTATAGAGGCAAAATAAGAGAGCAGGCAATCACCCAGGGCCTGGATGTTCTGACATTGGAGGACGTGGCCAGGGACAGACAAGCATGGCGTCGACTGCTCTCCGCCTTATGTACCTTACGGTATAGGGAGAGAAAAAGTAAGTTATATATATATATATATATATATATATATATATACTCTGTCACATTTTTAAGTATACACATTTTGAAGCTCAATAAAACAAAATCTATGTTACCAATTACTTTCAAATTTACACACTGATTACATGATATACCTGTCGCTGGTGAGCTGCTTTCAGATTTCTCAAAGCGTGGGTGGTTTTGTAACAGCATGCGTGTTACATGTTTTGTCTTTTTTGAAAATTAATCATGACATGGCAACGATTTGTTTAAAAAAGAAGCACACATCAAAGCTTTGCCATTTTTGTAACAATTCGCCAGTGATAAAACGTGTCTTGTCTACGTTTCATGGCGTCACGCCGTGCGAG
>NW_004797957.1:235570-236961 GCF_000002075.1 Aplysia californica
GTATAATATATATAAATATATATATATGTGTCTTTATGAGCTCTCAAGAATTGAGGAAGATCCAGAATTTTCCCCAAGTTCTCCTTGATAACAGACCTGTTTGTATCTTTTAGGATTAGGGCTGAATTACATGTATATTTATTATACACCCAAATAGATAGAATTAATAGTATAGATAATTTATTTTTAGAGGTGGGGTGCTCCATGCCTGTTCATGATGCACGGTCAATCCACCCTGAGGGGGAAACAACATTCCACGGGACAGACTCAGATATTCTGTTCTGAAAATGTGTAATTATTATAAATTCTCTTCCCAGGAATCGAATTCATATCATTTGCATGCAACGGAGAAGAGCTTGATGGGAAATGAGCAAAGCAACATTATTTGGGGGAGGGGGCTACAACCTGAAAGTGATTCAGGTCAAAATGAAGGATTTTGAGATGTAGGTATATTTGGCTTCTTCGTCGTGTCTTACAACTATTCCATCTCATAAAAACCCCGAAAAAGCCTTATTTTTCACTTACCAAGCATGGAAGTAATCACTATTCCCTCAAAAAGCCAATCTTTTCGTTTTCTGTATTTCCCGTTTTTCAAAACGCGGTTTTTTATGTACTTTTTAAAATAACTCCACCTTTGTTCATCCAATCTTTATGAAATTTTCATTTAATGAAGAGTTTGTTGACTTTTGGGTATATGGAATAGATTTTTAATAGTGGTATCTGGAGTGTGGATTTTCACGGATTTTTTTTTGTTGGCAAACTGGAATACTACGTCAGGAACAATTGTTTTTATTTTTTATTGATCAATTTGGTTTCGGAAAAATTTTGTAGAACCATTATCTGTTAATATTTATGCAAATTAACAAGCTATTTCCAAGTTTCCAAGAAAAAAGTGCGTTTTTCATTGAGTAAAAAATGTTAACAAAATCAAATATGGCCGCCGTCTCTATGGCAACGACATTTTTCCTCAAATTTGATTGTGGATTTTAAGACTCTTCACTGAGCTTGTTATACGTGTGAGATTTCGTAAAATCGGATCCCTCAATTAGAGAGATAGCCTTCCCGTATTGCCTCACCCCTCCCTTCCCCCTTCCCCGCCCCGCCTTTAATTATCAGCAAACAGTAAACATATAATTTATTTTGAACAATTCAAGAAAACCTTGCCTTGTTCTCTATGGGAAACCTTATTTGGATTCTTCAAGCAATGTTAGTAAGTAGTTAAAAATCTGGTTACCATACTTTTAGTCTACCACTAATGGCATATTATAACCATCATGTCGTATAGCCCAGTAAAATAATATAAACGATGAGATAGTTGGGGAGAAAGACAAACAGAAAGAGAGAATGAAAGAGAGGGAGAGAGAGAGAGAGAGAGAGAGAGAGAGAGAGAG
>NW_004797957.1:239586-241979 GCF_000002075.1 Aplysia californica
GTGTGAGTGTGTGTGTGTGTGTGTGTGTGTGTGTGTGTTTGTGTGTGTGTGTGCTTTCGTCTCGACTTTCTTCCCTCACCCCTTCACCTCCTTTGCCACGCAAAAGTTTTGGATATTTGCCACAGACTAATTCTAATCCGTGAATAGGATGTATAATGTGGTAAGGAAAGCAAAGATGCCCTCCTACATTGCTAGAGAGCAGGAAAGGGTGTAAAAGGAGACAATCTTAGATAAGAAAAAATTCATTTGATATCCGGATTCAAACCCGGGACCTATTGAACGAGAGGCGAACACCTTAACATTTCCCCCCAAATAATTCGCGTTTATCTCTGAAAATAAGCTGCTAAATAAAAAAACCCTAACCCTAACCCTATTCGATACCTCTACATTCGATACCTCTATTGCCAGGTCATTCTTTCGATATCTCGAATGCCCGATTAATTTCGATACCTCCAGTGCCTGTTGTTTATTCGATATTTCCCTTGCCCCCACGATATTCGATACATCCCATTCATTACGACCCCTGCCTGTTCAGTCATTATTCGATACCTGTATTGCCAGGTCATTTCTTGATATCTCGAATGCCCGATTAATTTCGATACCTCCAGTGACTGATGATTATTCGATACTTTCTTTGCTTTTACGATATTCGATACATCCCTGCCCATTCATTATTCAGTACGACCTTTGCCTGTTCAGTACATCACTGGGTAACATTATTCGATACCACCTTGGCCAGTGTATCTGGTATCTCCTGATATGAGTGATAAATCCTCACCTGGACTATAGTCGATACTTTCAGTCATGTCATTATTCGATACCTCCCCGTAATTAGTACGTTATTATTCAATACTTATCTGTAATAAGTACATACCTTCTTACCTTGTGATTATTCGGTACCTTCTTTCCGGCCAATAATCGATACCACCTATGTCTCGTCAGTATTCGAAAGCACATTTGCCTAGTCATTCGATGCCATTCAGTCTCCCTTGCAATCGTTATTTAATACTTTCTTCGCCTAATCTATCAATACCAAACCAGTCATTATTCGATTTACCTTCTTCGGTCTTTATTTTTTAAACCTCAACACCTGCTTAACTTTAATAACTAATTGACACGAAATTGAAACTTTCAATGTTATTAACATTGTATGGATATGATTATCACCGTTTATACATGTGTGCTTATTATTTGACAATTATTTTCAATGTATATAGTATAATATATAATTCCTAGGCGTCATCATTCGACCATTATTCACGATGTGTATATAGTAACAAGCAAGTCACAATCTTTGGCTGTTATCATTCAATGCAAACTGTGACCTTCAAGTCAAGTTATTAGATTCTTTGTTGATTGATTTTTTGTCCATTGACATTTTTTAATTTCCCCCCAATTTAATGAATTAGCAGAATGCCGCCACAGTGGCGAGCACAAGACGTGAAGTGAAGTGACAAGATACCACCTTACATATCATATTCATTGATCAAGTATCACGACTTGTTTATATAGACCGTGTACTAAAAATTATATTATATTATGGTTTTGCTTAGAATTTTTTCTCTCTGTCATTTTGTTCATTTTGTAAAAGGTGTTTTCTAAGGGCTTACTAAGATTTGAAGCATTTTCTAATTTTCGACATTTAAAAGTTATTATGCTAGATTCGTCTTTCACTTATTAAAGCGTCTTTTCTAATTTTCTGTTAACCGTTGTTTAACAAGACTTTTAAAGGTAATTGTTTCCCTTACTCAAGCAGTTATTTCGGGTTGCTGTTACCTACTTCATAAAGAGGACTCCTCTTGTATTGTGACTGAGTGTTCTACCTTCAAAATAATATCAATTGCGTTTTGTTTCTTCTAAGTCTTAAACAATTTACTTGTCAGGTGATGTTATGTTGTTTTTAAAAAAAACTTTTAGACCAAACGATTGTTAACGAGACTTGTGGAGTAAGGGCTGGAGATGAAGGGAAATGACTGAGGAAATGGCTTTTGGGAGAATACTTTACAAAGATTTATGGAACCTGGAGCCTTTATCCGAGTATTCCATTTATTATTACGTGTGGACTCTCGTCTCTTCTTCATATTATTATTCTCCGCTGAGGTCATCGAGAACGAGAAAGAAGAAGAAGAAGACCGCTGAGGCTGTCGTCACGCTTGTTGAATGCTTTTTCTAGTATCGACACACAGACTACCGTGGTGTTCGCAACACCCGCAGTGAGATGTGTGGTCGGTCAGATATATAGATTGTCTACCTGGTCTGTCTGTAGAACGGTTTGGACATCTGTCATCACTACCAGCAGACAGTATAGAGGAGAGAGTCCACTCTCTCTGTCTTTCTCTCTCTGCCCACCCCTCTCTAACACACTCACACACACACACACACACACACACACA
>NW_004797957.1:242113-245086 GCF_000002075.1 Aplysia californica
TCTCTCTCTCTCTCTCTCTCTCTCTCTCTCTCTCTCTCGGAAGTACAACTAGCACAATAGGGTGCTCTCGTGGTATGGAGGTTCGATGTTCGCCTCTCGTTCAATAGGTCCCGGTTTCGAAACCTGGCAGCGACGGAAAATTTTCATCTCTTAGTCTGTCTCCTTTCACCTCCTTTCCACATCTAACCATGTTCTGTTGTCTGCCTTCGTCTCCACTTTCTTCCCCCACCCTGACCCCCTTTCCACCCTCCTCTGGGCCCCTAACTGTTTCTGCAGGCTTTCTACTGCTACTCATTGGCCCCCTCCTTACTGCTGTCTTTCAGCCACACGCCTGGGTAGGTAAGATTTAACAGTTTATGACAATATGCAGTTGCGAGGGCAGTTAACACTTAGCAAAAAGGCAAAAATAGAAAAAAGCAGAAAAAAGCAACAACCCAAAAACAAACAAACCACAGTAAAAAAAAACAAAAAAACCAAGCCCAAAACAAACAAAAACAAAAAACAACACCACCCTTAATAAATGCTTGGGTAAGGGAGACAATGACATAAAAAGGTGTAATTATACAACAATGATCAGAACAACAGAAAGGTCACTTTAAATAATAAAAAACAAAACAAGCAAGGAGTTTTTTCGAAATAGGGGAAGTGTTGCGATTCTTTGTATGCCTTAGGAAACATATATTGACTTTTATTTAGAAACAATAAATGTGTGAATTTTGTCTAAGCAAAATCATAGTATAATTCAACTGTCTGCACATTGGTCATATAAACAATGGGGCGTTTTGTTATAGATGTGTTCGAAATGTAAGGATATCTCAGTCCACTTAACTTTACCTCATTCAAATTCATGAAAAGAAATTGTGGTTAACATAATAATACGATGAATTTAATTAGATGTCATGAAAATGATGGGCTGACTAGAAAGCTATCAAATGATGTCACGCTAAAAAGTATCGAAATGGGATAGGAGATATGGGTATATTTTATTTTAATCGCCTCTCGCTCTTAAGCCGAATTAAACGAAGAAAACAGTCGCCTCTTCCATCTGAAGAGGAATTTTGTCAGCGTAACCGTTTAAAAAGGCGTTATTCCGAAATTTTGATTATAATTTAAACAAAAACTTGTTAGTATCACTCTGACTTTTTTTACACACAAGAGGGGTAACCCTGTTCGCAAAGCGGGCGCTTTTTCGAAGATGGCGCCACCGGATTTTGAGGACACTTTTTTAATTGGTTCAAAGAGAGGAGTGGACCATCTTGTTATACGGAATCTTTGTTATAGTACAGAAAATATGCTACAAAGGGTATCGAATTTTCCTAAAATAGTTGAGCCGTACGGTAATGTGATGATAGTCGTAATAACTTGTTAGTTGAAGAATCCCTCAACACAGGGGATACATCGGCCACACGTGCCTTCATGATTGACTGCTCGTTCATCACCCAGTGCCCAACACATCATGTTACAAAGTCCGATGGTTGACATAAAAAACTGTCACCAAACTCTTCTCCGTAAACTGCCAGCTACGTTGTTGAAAATACCTGAATGCGCTTTATTTTCCAAACCTTTGGTCTCTTGTTTCAGACGCAGAAAGCACTTCCCCCGCTCACATCATCTTTTTTCAATGAATTACAAATGTCCGCCTCTGTACCCATGTGAGTCTCCACGCTTTCTAAACATCTGTCTCTTTCCTCATCACTGAATTCGTCACAATGATATCTATTATTCTGACAAGAGCATCTTTTTGTTGCTGCTGAGATATTCTAGGCTTTTTTTATCCCAGCATTTTGGTTTAATTTGATCTCCAGTTGTGCTAGACAAACTTGTTCTTTCGAGAAGGAAGATCCCCACCATGATACTTTTTACCATTTCCTTCTTCTATTCCTCTGCCACCCACCTCCCTGCAGTACTTGTCCATTATAATCTTGTCGCAAGAATTCATATCTTCTGCATGCATTGCAATAAATGTGCAATCCGCAGCCTTCCAATCAAAATAGACCGCTGACCTTCGTACACAGACGTGGCTAAATGTCACCAACAATGTGACTCCCCTTGAGAAAGAGCTCTATGGCAGTCTCTCAGATTTGAAGCGAACTGCGCAGTTTGTGCGCGACATCGGACTGATTGTCTAGCTGCTGTCATCGAGAACGAGAAAGAAGAAGAAGAAGAAGAAGACCGCTGAGGCTGTCGTCACGCTTGTTGAATGCTTTTTCTAGTATCGACACACAAACTACCGTGGTGTTCGCAACACCCGCAGTGAGATGTGTGGTCGGTCAGATATATAGATTGTCTACCTGGTCTGTCTGTAGAACGGTTTGGACATCTGTCATCACTACCAGCAGACAGTATAGAGGAGAGAGTCCACATCCAGAGATCAGACGGATAGTGAGGAAGGATAGAGTGGGCGAGAGAAACATTATACAAAAACAACATAGCCATACAACAGGCGAGAGAACCAACAAGAGAGAGAGAGAGAGAGAGAGAGAGAGAGAGAGAGAGAGATACAGAGACAGAGACAGAGACAGAGACACAGACACAGACACAGACACAGAGAGAAAGGGAGGGAGATAGATATACTGTATAAAATAATATACATATACTAATGTAAAACTCCACAAAAACACTATTAAAATACAACAGTCCTATTTGGATGCGAGACTTCGGGAATGTGGAAAGGTTAGGTACACTGTAGACCAGTAGTCGCCAACAAGTTTTCTTTCTCTTCATTTATTGTTAACTTAAAGGTACACCATTTCATAACATACGCGCGTTCAGTTATCCGACATTATGATACATGTAATATTCGGCCACTACCCTCTATACACAAGAGTCTAACGCGAAAAACAAAGCGACACACACACACACACACACACACACACACACACACACACACACACACACGCACACACACATACACACATACACACACAGGTATATATACAGACACACGCACATACACACACACAGATACACACA
>NW_004797957.1:248568-250207 GCF_000002075.1 Aplysia californica
GAGGTTAGAGGGAGGGGAGGTAAGGGGTAGGGGAGGTGAGAGGGAGGGAGATTGAAAAGATGAGGAGTGAGAAGGGGATAAATAGAAGACAAGAGGACAGGTTCACAGAGGACAGGTTCATAGTTCACAGAGAATATGTTCACAGTTCACAGTTCTCAGAGGACAGGTGGATCCAACAAAGGCTTTGTTCTGTGGTGTCAGGACTGTAGATGCTAAACCCATGCACTCACCCACCTTTGAGGGACCAACTGTTAGACATGCACTCACCCATCTTTGATGGACCAACTATAAAACTTGACTCGCCTTTAATGGACCAGGTATAAAACATGGCTCACCTTTGATGGACCAGGTACAAGACATGACTCATCTTTAATGGACCAGGTATAAGACATGACTCACCTTTGACTGACTCACCTTTGATTGAAAAGCTGTAAGACATGACCAGACATAGGCAGCTGGTCAGACTGACCAGGAGAAGGACGGTCCGTGTGGGTTGTCCAGACATTGGGGATGTCCAAGCACCGAGGTCACACGCAGAAACTTGGGGGGAGGGGACAAGACAGGAGTTCTAACTGTGGTGTAGGTTCGTGAGATACAAGAGTTCTGGCTGCTGTGTAGGTTACGATGGTCCTGTAGGCAAAACTTTAGGAACAAAGAGAGAATCTGTACTGTTGATCAGAAGAAAGGTTCCACTTTTGATTGAGTATATAATCTAGTCTTAGAGGGTTTTTCTTCGAATTTTTTGTTTTTGGCTTAACACCTTGCATGCCCATTCAAAACACTTTTATGTGTGGATTTCGTAGATAAAACGTTGGTTATACACTAACAATTTTTATTTTGCAGCTTCCAAGGACTCTTAAACTATGCAACTCACCAAACGTTGGCGGCCATTTTCTCACTAATTTTCCCTCTGAAACCAGGCAACCCCACCTTCTTCAATCGTAAATATCTCGACTTCTATTCAAGATAAATGTATACTTTTCATCAAAAGCAAGGCAAAATGAACAAGATTTAAGATGATACCAATAACTTCATATGCCCCCAAATGACGAGCACCTGATTCCACTGGATCGTGACACATTATTTTGATCATTGTTGCCCAATAGAGACGGTAGCTGTAACTCAAACTCAGAAAAGGGAGCCCTCTTGGCCTAGAGGTTAAGGTGTTCACCTCTCATTCAAAGGTCCCGGGTTCGAATCCGGGTAGCGACCGAAAAAATTTTTTTTCCCTAAAATTGTCCCATTTCAACTCCTTTCCTGCTCTCTAGCAGTGTTCTGTCGTCTGATTTCGTCCCCCCTTTCTGCCCCCACCTGTGGGCCTCTGACTCTTTCTGCATCCTTTCTAC
The DNA here is from genome assembly GCF_000002075.1 of Aplysia californica. NCBI lineage: Eukaryota > Metazoa > Mollusca > Gastropoda > Aplysiida > Aplysiidae > Aplysia > Aplysia californica. Next base: position 249,915 of record NW_004797957.1, read on the forward strand.
TGCTTCTCCTTGGCTCCTTCTTACTGCTGTCTTTCAGCCACACCCCTGACCTTCTGGTACGAAAGATTAACACCTAACCTTCTCGAGCAAGGGTGAAAAATCTCGGAGGTCACGTGTGCAAGTTGCGCACGTTAAAGATCCTTTGGTGGTCCAAAATCGATAAGAGTAGGTTTCTGCCGCCACCCTGGCAAAATTTCAAATTTCCTACCAAATGAAAATGTTTAGTGTGTCCCGCGCGCTCATATGACCGTATGCAGTTGCGAGCGCCTTAAAACCCTTACCACCCCACCCCC
>NW_004797957.1:250307-254133 GCF_000002075.1 Aplysia californica
AAAAAAAAAACATCAGAAAAATCAACTCGCTTCTGTAGCCAGGATGTTTAAGGTCAGCAGAAGGGATATCCGCCCATTGAGACAACGGCGCGTTGTGGCCTGGCCTATTCAAAACCGACCCAGAACTGGTCGTCCAAGGCTTACAATGCCATCTCAAGACCGATATATCAGGTCAGTGCACTCGAGAAATCGCCTCAGGACAACTGCTCAAACCGCAAGACAATTTCCTGGACTTTTATTAATTAGCCGGTATACAGTTCGCCGCAGACTGTGGGAATTCAAGTTTGAAGCTAGGATGTTTACATACAGACTGTGGGATTTCAAAACTGAAGGCCATCTGTGGGTAAACTTTTCTTCATGTTTAAGCAGTTGGACCATGCATTTTTTCCCTCCATTTTTTAAACCTACATGCATTTCCCCAAAGTTCCAACAGCCCGCTTCAATCTTTAAAAGTAATTAGGAAATGGGTTTAGAAATAATTTGCACGTTTCTGTGTCATAATATGACAATATATTTTAAAATATTTTCTACATTGATTTTTTTTACCAATAAATATTTAATTTTCCGGCTTTAAATTACATCTTCTCCTTTATTTTTCATCAGAATGGCTTCACATTTTTGCACAATGTATATCCAAAGGTAAACTTTACTGAAATAGAGCCCTTTTTGAAGATAAGAAAATATAATTGCAATCAGTGTTTGAGTTGGGAATTTCGAGTTTTGTTCCTTCTATTTGTCCATAGTACATCCGACAAATATTTTCATAATCGAAATATTACAAATCTGGCGTTCTTTGTTCACAACATATGTGTCGTAGTTTGTTCTAGGTCTTGCTAAAAATAACAAAAACTGAGAGAATAAATGACCTTTTGAAATTTGATCAAAATTATCCAATATTGCAGATGTTTGCTTGGTTACTAATATAACAATAATATATCATCGTTGCTATATTCAGTCATGGGATAGGGATTTTAGAAAGTTCACCAGCAGATGGCCTGAAGCTATAATGTCTAGATTATGCAGACTGCGTTTACAGCCAAACCACAGTCAGGCTAGGATGAACTGGTCACAGCGACACTGCCGATGGGACACCGGCACCTTCTCGGACGAGTCTCAATTCTCCTGAACGCCACGAAGGTACCGTAGTATAAAAGTGTACAGGGGACTATGGGAACACATTCTGCCATTTCCTCATCAACACAATCAGCCCGTTATATTAAAACAGACATCGGAAACATATTAAAACAATCAAATTTCAAAGGTCATTTGTGCACCCGCACATTGTGCACTACACTCGGGATTGAATGGTCAAAAATCCAGAATATAACGTCGCTGTAAGAGATCTACTGCCTGCCATGAACGTAGTATTACCAGTCTTGAGCCCAACTAAGCACCTGTGCGACAGGGCTAAAGGTGTTGCTCGTGACGTGAATCCCGGTCCCAGAACCATTTCACAGCTGCAGCAAGCCCTCCTCACCAATGTCTGAAGCAACATTTCTGCAGGAAGACTTGTGTACTCTATGTGCAGGAGGTGGGAGCACAGATGAGCTGAATGCACACGGAGATCACACGACGTACTCAGCCGTGAGCTGACGTAACGCCTTTTGTCAAATTCCCAGAATTCTCGAAATAAAGAGGCTGGTTTTTTGTGTCGGCGTAATCACTTAAAAGGGCATTCTTTCGATATGTGAATTCTTATCTATTCAAAAACTAGTCACAGATTCACTTTGATTTTTTTCCAGAAGTAGGGTAACTTATCAGGCTTTTAATTCAGCAAGTAAAAGCATTTGGTGGGGAAAATGAAAAATAGAGGCTTATTGGTGTGTGATATTTGGATTTTACCATTGTTGTTAAATTTCAAGGATACCCCACCCGACTGCCCGTTGTGCGACTGCCAGGATGAAACAGTACCACACCACCCCTTTAACTGCCCAGCACTTTGTGACCTGCGTAGCACCTACCTACCTGCCTCCCCAGACATCGGAAACACTCTATACAGCGACAAAGCACAGCTGATTAAAACCTGTCAATTCTTTGCCATATCGACAGACCGAAGGGCTAGAACCCAAATGGCCGCTGGATCGGAAAAGTAAAGTAAAGTAAGTTAAATTTCAGTCATCAAATGGACGTTTTTGCAACAACAACTAAATAGTAATAATATATTAATTTTTAAAATATATTTTAAAAATCAGAATTAATCCTTTCGACTTGATTTATCTGTCAAATACTACATAATATTGCGATTTGGTGGTCAAAAGAACCACTATTGTTGCAGAGGAAAGACGAACCAGCTAAAACAGTACCTGGACATGGATGGCTGGTGTCTCTATGAAATATTTTTAAAAATTATTGATAGTCAAGGAAAGACGAACCGATGGAACGTGTAGGGTGGTACCTTTTGTTGGGTCAGCAGGTGGGCAATTGTAGACTGAGCAGACGTACGTCGAGTTGGTGCGAGAGTGAGTGGGAACCTGCAGGAAACAGCTGTGGCTTTATGGTCAGAGAGAAACATGTGATCGGTTCTGGGAGGTCACAGTGACTCGGTGTCTGTCCGGATTTGCTCAGTTATATGTGAGGCTTTGTGGTGAAATCAGGCGCTCGTCAAAACAATGCAATCTAAGAAAAAGGCATTCCTGCTACCAGGTTTGCAATTTTTTGACATTTTTTTTTTGGGGGGGGGGGGGTTTGCTCAACATCATTAATATTTATTTTAAAACACATTTCTAAGTGAATTTTACCAAGGCACGATGATTAAAGGCACAACAATTGTAAATTTTCTGTATCCAAGGACTCTAAAACTATGGAAGTTACCAAAATTTGGTTGCCCTTTTCTCGCAAATTTATTCACTGAATTCAGGTGAACCCTACTTTCTTTGACTGCAAATATATCAATTTCTATTCAAAATAAATGGGTACTTTTTCCATCTAGAGCAAGACAATAGAACAACTTTTAAGGGGATACAAATAACTCCACATGCCCAAACATTAACGAGCGCCTGATTCCACCGCGTCGTGACACATATATAACTCACCTTCACTGCCCCCCTCCCCCCCTCCCCTAAATCATAGCCTAGCTGTCACATTAAAAAACACTGTTTAATGAAATCAATGCGCGTGTGCGAATGAATTAAACTTGTATTGATTTAATTTCTTTATTTGAGCACTTCGTGAAACTTGACCAGCTAAAAAGGGACAGTGACATAAGCATTCAAAGTAGATGGTACAGGTGTAGAATGCTCATCGATCACGTGTCAGTTACACAATGGGTTGGGGGGCGGAGGGGGGGGGGGCCTGTCCATACAAAGTTTTGTCTCACTCAGGTTGTGCCTCGTTGTCTCAGACTGTGATAGAGAAAAACTCGAAGTATTTTTGAAAAGCCTGAGACAGGTTTTATTTTGATATTGGCGACCCAAACATATAAAACATCAGCATACATGAGCATTTTGTTGAGGCTGCATAATATTGCAGATATTTATCGTCTCCGTCATTTGTCGTGGGTCGAGATAACAGGTGTTTAAGTGGAGCAAAAAGCTGTTTTATTTTGCCCAAGACATTATCTTAATACAAAATACTTAAATCGTCTGATTTTTTGTAAAGAGTGTAAGAAGAGAACTGGAACTGTGACCAGTCGGTGCAACTCATGAAACTCAACAACGTTTTTGACGTTCTTTGTCTACGACATTTTGACATACGACGTTGTAGAATGACAGTGGGGACATGGGAGGAAACTCGTGAAACATTTACACACACTTTGAACCACAGTTGTGTCCCTTTGTTGTGAAGCATTTTACACACACACACACACACACACACACACACACACACA
>NW_004797957.1:254235-260396 GCF_000002075.1 Aplysia californica
CTCCACGCTTAGCCAGTATTGTGTCCCTTTGTTGTGAAACACACACACACACATACACACACACATACACACACACATACACACACACATACACACACACATAGACACACACATACACACACATACACACACGTACACACACTTACGCATACACACACATACACACACATACACACACATACACACACACATACGCACACACACACACACACACACATACACACACATACACACACACACACGTTCATCCAGTGTTGTATCTCTGGGTTGTGTCACAACAGCAACACGGTCACCACACGCACATTATGACACATTTTATCGTCATGTAGAAAAGAACACACACTGGTATATTTATGTACATCAAAAGTAACCCATCAGGGTTTTGGACTCAGTTAGTCACGAAGAACAATTCAAACTCGGAGAAATCTAGACGGTATAAATTAGAGGTGGGCAAAATCCGGATAAATATCCGGATAATCGGAAAATTCTCAATGAAACATTATCCGAATTCAGACTCTAAAACTCTCTTTCCTAACCCGTTTGCCGAAGTAGGTGCACCCATGTGTGGAAATGATTCTAACCCGTTTGTCGAAGTGGTACTAACCCATTTGCCGAATCGGTTCATAACATATTATATACCGAAAAAGTGCACTAACATATTTTCCGGATTTTGCTAAAGCGACTCTTTACTCACCCCTAGTATAAATAGGTTTATAATTTGCATGCCTTGCGGCCACTTCGACACACTTTCGATCATTTGGTCGCTTTTAAGCGCAAGCGGGCTATCTCGCAAAATGCTGTTTTGAGAAAATCGAAGGTAAAGTTTTTGCCCCTTGTTCAGTTTCTTTAAAAGACAAGGAGAGTTTTCTCTAAAAATAAACAAATATAAACACCAATGAAACCAAACTTCTCCTATAGGTAGGACAATGCCCACTTTTGGCGTAGGTCAAGATTTCTGGAAACCCCCGAAATCTGGGTTAGCCCGCTTGTCCTTAAAAGCGACCATTTAGGAGGCGGGCTTCGACCCTGTCTGTCAGGGTCAACTTGTGCTGAGAGGGATACAACGTCCTTGTGGAGAGATAGATCGAGATACTCATAAACGTTTCCCCCCACTCGGAAATCGAACTCGGGCCTCCTGGGAAAAAAATATAATAGTTTCATGAGCAATGGTGAAAATATCAAACAATCTCAACAGATCAAATTATGTTCTTGGATATATATCTATCATAGCGGCCAACGCTACATGTAGCGCAGTCGTAGAACGAAGACCACCAGTAACCAAAAACTGACTGACAATCAGAAACGTCTCAATGACACGCGATAATATTGTTCTGAAAGCCGTGTGTGCTCAATTGTAAATCTATGTGCTCAACGCTTCTATACAGCCGTACTGTAAATATGTGTACTCAACGTTTCTATAAAGCTGTACTGTAAATCTGATTGCTCAACGCTTCTATAAAGCTGTACTGTAAATCTACTCAACGTTTCTATACAGCTGTACCTGTAAATCTGTGTACTCAAAGCTTCTATACAGCTGTACTGTAAATCTACTCAACCATTCTATACAGCTGTAAATCTGTGTACTCAAAGCTTCTATACAGCTGTAAATCTGTGTACGCAAAGCTTCTATACAGCTGTAAATCAATGGGCTCAATGCTTCTATACAACTGTAAATATGAGTGTACTAAACGCTTCTATACAGCTGTACTGTAAATCTGTGTACTCGCCGCTTCTATGCAGCTGTAAATCCGTGTACTAAACGCTTCTATACAACTGTAAATATGTGTACTAAATCCTTCTATACAACTGTAAATATGTGTACTAAACACTTCTATACAGCTGTAAATGCGGGACAATTATATCAAAGACAATGAAAGAAAACCTGAAGCAACAATAAAAATGTTTTCTGAGGGGAGTGGTGAGAGAATTGTGCAAGGACAAGATCAAACGAGAGAGTGCCAGCGGGCAACAACATCAACATCAACATCATCAACAACAGCATCATCATCATCATTATCATCGTCATCATCAACAAAAACAACAACACTAACAACAGTAACAACAACATCAACAACAATAACAACAACAACACTACTCTGAACGTCATACATGTATGCGTGATAGTAATAAATAATTATTTAGATGGTTTTTCTCTCTGGGTGAAAAAGTAAGAAATAATATTTAGACCGTTATTTCCCTCAGTATGAAGATAACAATACATTTTTTTAGAATGTAAGTGTTTTTACACGGTCATCAACACAATTTAGTTTAGATAATTCAGGTTGTGGGCTTCAGACTCTGCCCCACAGGGCAATTCCGGGCTGAGAGGGATACAACATCCCAGCAGAAAGACTGAGACACTCAATAAAAAAATTCTCAAATCTTGGGAATTGAACTCGGGTCTCCTATGTGCGAGAAAGAAGTGCCTAACCACTACACCACAGACACCGGTGTAACAACTGATATTCAAACTGTTAGTCATGTATGTGTGAAAGTAACAACTGGTATTTAAACAGTTAGTCCTCTAAGTGTGAAAGTAACAAGTGATATCAAAGTTTAAACATATTTTTTTCCTTTCGTTATGATAAGAAAAAAATGATTTTTCGACAGTTTTTTTTCTTCAATAGTAAATGTAACAAAATTGAATAATGATTTTTCCAACCGCTAGTCCCTTCAGTTTTGAAAGTAACTGACGATATGTTCACAGTTATTTCCTTCCGTTTTGAAAGTAACAAAACATGATGTTTTCACCATTCTTCCCTTCAGTTGTGAAAGTAACAAATGATAATATTTCCACGGTTATTTCCTTCCGTTTTGAAAGTAACAATTCATATTTTCACAATTATTTCCTTCAGTTGTAAAAGTAACAAATGATGATAGTCTCGCCGTTATTTCCTTCCGTTTTGAAAGTAACAGACGATGTTGGGGTCCTGTAGCTCCTTATGTATTTTCCTGATCTCATCCATGCTGTTCTTGTGGCCGCTGATCCTCTTCTGGTAGTTGCAGCCGTTGGGGGCTATCTTCTGGCCGTTGAACTTCCAGTTGTTGATGAGCGGCACGGACGTGCGCTGCGCCAGCATGCCCGTGAGGTAGACATCCTCCAGGAAGAAGTCCGGCACGTAGAGGGACTCCTGGTAGATCCGCTTGGCGGCGCTGGTGGTCAGTGAGTAGGCGCAGCCGGACATGTAGTGGGGGAAGTACCGGCCGGGGTAGTGGCTCAAAGCCACGTACCACTTGTTCTTCTTGTCCCGTATGACAGCGGAGCGTGCGTGGCTTTGGCCCATGATGAAGGTGCGCGTGCGTTGGTACTGGGCGCGCAGGTCTTTGAGCAGTCGTGGCACGTTGATGTACATGTCGTCGTCCGCTTTGAGCACGAATGTGGAGTTGGGGCACGACTCGCTCACCCACTTCATCAGCGCCACGCTCTTCAGGCTCAAGTTCCGGTAGGTGTCCAGGAAATCTTCCTGCACGATATCGCCGAACGTCTCCGACTCCTGGTCGATTCTGGTCTGGAAGAACTTGGTTCTAGGCCGGCCCAAGAAGAACAGTAGTGCTGTCCGGTGCTCCGGGTTCTTGGCGTACTGGCCCCACGTCTCCCTGATCGTCTTGCGGCCCCGGAAGTTGTCGGCGCTGGTGGGGGCGCCCAGAACCAGCTCCACCTCTCTGCCGCGGCACACGTCAGCTGACTGGTGGATGTAGCGGAAGTCGTGCGGGTTGACCACTTTCCGCCCCCGCCTGGCCGTGCTTGTCATGTTGCTGACGTCATCGACGCCAGTGCTACGGGAGGAGTTGTCGGAACCCAGCACATCATCGTCTGTGAACGTGGTGAAGTCCTCACCAGCGTCCTGTGACGTAGTGGGGAGCGTGGTCTGTGTGGGCGTGTTCAGGCTCCTGTCTGTCGTGTGCTTTGACCTTGACGCCGGCGTGGAGTTGATGTGTTGGAGACGCAGGGAAGAGTTGTGCAGCTTGCTGATGACGTATTTCTGCACGCTATTTATAGCACGCCTCGCGTCTGACAGAAAGGTCAAGGACGATGTAGGATTCCCCTTCATATCTGTGCGAACCTCTGCTCTTGGGTTTGGGGTGACGGTTGTGTCTATGGAGACATCCGGTCTGTAATTTCCGGCGTTCATGAGGAGCGTGCGGGGGAAAGTGGAGAGGAGAACCAAAAGGCCAACGGCACAGAGGGAGACCAGGGTGAACCGGCTGAAGCGGGGACGGAAACAGGCCACGCACCTGGACAAGGAGAAAAGAAATAAGTAGGTGTTAAAACACAGTTTTTGGAAAGGAACAATAAAGCGTTAAAACAGAGTTTTGTTTAAGGAATAAGGCGTTGTAACAGAGATGTGTGAAAGAAACAATAAAGCGTTTAAACAGTTTTGTGAAAGTAACAATAAGATGTTAAAACAGGAGAGTTGTGGAAAATGAACAATAAGGCGTTAAAAGAGAGTTTTGTGAAATGAATAAGGAATTAAAACAAGAGTTGAAGGAAAGGAATATAAGACGTTATAACAGAGTGGTGTGAAAGGAATAAGGTGTTAAAACAGAGTTTTGCCAAAGAAATAGTTAGGTGCTAGTAGGTGTTGTCAAAAAAGGTAGCTAAGCTGTATAACAAGACCCCATGGCCAACGTGTTGGGTGGTATGAAGAAATAGTCATGTATGAACAGAAAGTTTTGATATCTTATAGTCAGATATGTACACAAAACTTTGATATTTGACTGTAAGATATGAACATAATATTATTACAGTGGAATCCTGTTATAACGAGAGGTAGGGGACCGGTGCGAAATGTCTGTTAAAGCAGGATTCTCGTTACAAGGGATCCAGTAATACTTTCTAGGGAAATAGTAAAGTAGGCCTAATCTATGAGTTTGTCGTTCTGTTTATTCCTTTCTGTATTTCCCCTGATGATGATTTGTTCAACATGATCTCTAGGTCTTACTTGATCAAAAATCGAATTAGGTTTCTTTCTCTAGCACTAGCAATGCTGACAGCTCAGCGTTGGCGATCAGAAAAAAGGGCCCTGGCTCTAGGCTAACTCGCCCGCTGTGTTGTCCCCCACCCCACCACACCCTGTGGTGCGTTGTGTCTGCTAGCGAACGTCACACATTCCTTCCATCTATCAAAGCATTGTGACCTCTCCGTCCCGCACCAGAGAAGTGAGAGGCACGGTATGCCTAGAGACAATCTAGACTGGACTGGCCTATCACGCAATGCGTTCTGCTTGTCTGCGCATGCCACACCCTCCTCATTCGTTCGCTCCGGCCTTCATTGTTGGTTCGCGTGGGCTCTCCCATTCTTTGTTTCGCTGGATCACCAATAACTTTCTCAACTGGCAAGGTTTTATAATATGTGTAATTGGTCTGCGCGCTGTGCACAGCAGCAGCAATATTCCGTTAAAACCGACTGGCGTGACGGTCTGATTGCGCAATAGCAGTATTTTATTTACAAAGATAAAGAAGAAGAAAAAACGGGGTTTTAGAATAGTGCTTTTATAACAGACTTCTCGTTGTTTCAGGACTCGTTATAAGTGGACTCCACTGTATAAAGCTTTGATATTTAGGACTAACTAATTGATAGTCAGATATGAACATAAAGTTCTGATATTTGGTGGTCGGATATGAACATAACGTTTTGATATATTATAATAGTCATATATGCACTGAAAGTTCTGATATTTGGTAGTCAGATATGAAGATAAAGATTTAGTATTTTATAGTCTGATATGAAGATAATGTGTTGTCATTTAATTGTCAGATATGAAGATAAAGTTTTGATATTTGATAGTCAGCTATGAAGATAAAGTATTGTAATTTAATTGTCAGATATGAAAGTAATATTCTCTTAAGTAATAGTAAAGATTTAAAACAGTGTTTTGTTCAAGATTATAGTCAGATGTGAGATCAAAGTGTTGTCATGGCGATGTTTACAGTGGCCTACCCCCCCCCCCTTCAACTTCTTTAGCTACCCCCGCACCAACAATATCACAAACAGTAGCAAAGAGAAGTGAAATCAATGCAGAACTCCTTTTTTTTGCCACTGATACAATAATGTACTTCGTTACTGCACGACAAGTCATAGATAGATAGATAGATAGATAGATAGATAGATAGATAGATAGATAGATAGATAGATAGATAGATAGATAGATAGATAGATG
>NW_004797957.1:261405-262517 GCF_000002075.1 Aplysia californica
CCCAGTCATGCATCGTCTGACGTATGTCTTCATTGTGCTTGATTATTAAAGTCCCCGTCAAGTCACAAAGAGTGTTGACATTATTTAGATTGTTCCGGTGGCTGTCTGATTATGACGACGTCTTTCCTTTCCAGATAATCGTTCCGTTCTTCCTTCTCCCCTCTCTACCCCCATTTCCCGCATCCTAATGATTGGGTGGTGCTCTGCTGTCTCCCTGTCTTCTTCATCCCGCAACTTTTTCTCCATGGTCTTCAACACTTCTCCTTTGTCAAATTTCACCTCACCATCAACCACGGCACTGCCTGCCAGCCTATCAGCCTCCTCATTGCCTTTCACTTCAGAGTGCCCAGGACAGAATGTCCACGTGATTTCTACTATCTTTAAGGAGTCTCTGTCTTTTTCTAAGTTTTTTCCCGTGGCTTTTCACCTTTTGTTCTGTGGAGTTTGCTTTGCTTCTCTTCAAACCAAAGTGCTCCAGACGTTGATTGTAATTGCTGTTTCTCAGCTCAGCCTGCAGTGCTCAATGGCAACTTTAGCTTTAAAGTTTTGACTGGGTTTTTTTCTTTCGAGTTAACCAATGGGAGGTTGGCCGGTGCTCTAGTGTGGTTTGATCCTTTTTTCCCACAAACGTCTGTCGCTCTGATCTCTCCTGAAACACGTCTAATCCTCGGCACGTGTATGGCGTTATTGTGTTGCAAGGGCCGTGAAACTCTTACCAAAACTAAATGAGTTAACAAGAGGAAAGTGATTCTGGGCCTCCTGGCTTGTGACAGCCCTCCATCTTCCTCAACAGTTTGGATCTCCACAACTCTGTGGACTTGATCCTGGGCTCGTTTTTCCGATGTCTTATCTATAGGAACAGAGCGTTGCTGATGAGAGCTTGGTTGAGTGCAACAACCCATCTTTGTCTCGTGAATCTTCATACCTCTCGGACTTAGAGCTGAATGTCCGCCCGCGTGTATGTGGGTAATCCAAGAGGTGTTCTGAACTCAATATCCTTTAAGAATTCCGATTCTATACCTGGTCTCAAGAGTTGGGAAAGAGAGTTCCAAACTGACGGAGCAAGGTGGGCGAACGATCTTTCAGCTAATTTTTTGCCCCCTTTTCTAGGA
>NW_004797957.1:264440-269009 GCF_000002075.1 Aplysia californica
TAGTGTCAAAGGCAGTACTAAGATCAAGATGAGAAAGAATTGATATTTTGTTCTCATCCGCCTCACACAAGAGGTCGTTATATATTTTCAATAGCGAAGTTTCTGTGTTATGAAATTGCCGATAGGCAGATTGACATAATTCATATAAATTGAGTTCTTTTAAATGATTCTTCAATTGAACCAAAACAACTTTCTCCAAGATTTTTAATAAAAAAGGAAGGTTGGAGACAGGTCTGAAATTCTTGAGCTCCTCAGGGAAAAGGTTTGTTTTTTTGAGAAGGGGAATAACTAAAGCATGCTTAAAGAGTGATGGTACTACTCCAGATTGAAGAGAAAAGAGGTACAGTGGAGTCCTCTTATAACGAGTCCGGAAAAAACGAGAAGTCTGTTATAAAGACACTATTCTAAAACCCCGTTTCTTTCTCTTCTTTACCTTTGTAAATAAAATACTGCTATAGCGCAATCAAACAAACACGCGAGTCGGTTATAGCGGAATATTGCTGCTGCTGTGTACAGTGCATAGGCCAATTATACATCATGTAAAACCTCGCCAGTTGAGAAACTTGTTGGTGATCTAGCGAAATAAAGAAAGGAAGAGCCAATGAAGGCCGGAGCGACTGAGTAGGTAGGGTGTGGCATGCGCAGACAAGCAGAACGCATCGCATGATAGGCCAGCGTAAGCCTAGTTTAGATTATCAAGGACTACCATGCCTCTCACTTCTCCGATGTGGGGTTGGAGAGGTCACAGCAATGTGATGGATGGAACGAATGAGTGACGTGCGCAATCTGACGGAATGCACCACAGGGTGTGATGGGGTGGGGGACAACACAGCAGGTGAGTTAGCCCAGAGCGCTTTCTTTCTGATCGGCAACGCCGAGCTGTCAACATTGCTAGATCTAGCCCTAGAGAAAGAAACCTGATTCGATTTTTGATCAAGTAAGACCTAGAGGCCATGTTGAAACAAAATTATTATCAGGGGAGATAGCAAAAGGAAATAAACAGAACACCAAACTCATAGATTAAGCCTACTTTACCATTTCCCTTGAATTTATTACTGGATCCCTTAAAGCGAGGATCCTGCTATAACGGACATTTTGCTCCGGTCCCCTCCCTCTCGTTATAACAGGATTCCACTGTATAACTCTGAAAACCCGATACGTTGGTTTCAAAACAGATACAGTATACTATTAATTGTTTAGTACTGGAAACTTTTGTTCCAGAATTGTATTGCAATTACAGTGAAGCTAAAATTATATGATCTATTAATGGGACACTATGCAGGAATGGGTTTAATGTTAATCTGAAGTGTGTATGTGTGTATGTTCATTGACTTATGTGTTAGTGTTGATCTAAAGACCATATTTATGTATGTTCACTAACTTATGTGTCAGCGTTAGTCTGAAGTGTGTATGTATGTTCATAGATGTATGTGTTAGTTTTAATCTAAAGAGCGTATGTATGTATTTATGTTCAGTGACTTATGTGTTAGTGTTAATCTGAAGAGTGTACGTATGTATGTACATTGACCTATGTGGTAGCGTTATTATGTGTATGTATGTTCATTGACTTATGTGTATTGACTTATGTGGTAGCGTTAATCTAACGAGTGTATATGTATATAATATGTTCATTGTTCATTGACTTATGTGTTAGTGTTAATGTGTTAGCGTTAATCTAAAGAGTGTATGCATGTATGTACATTGACCTATGTGGTAGCGTTAATCTAAAGAGTGTATATTATGTGTATGTGTGTTCATTGACTTATGTGGTAGCGTTAATCTAAAGAGTGCATATGTGTATGTATGTTCATTGATTGATGTGGTAGCGTTAATCTAAAGAGCGTATGTATATAATATGTTCATTGACTTATGTGTTAGTAATAATAATAATAATAATAATAATAATAATAATAATAATGAAGATCCTTTCTATAGCGCCCACTCCCGTGTAAACACAGCTCTAGGCGCTTTACATAAATGCTTGTACGAACAATATTTACGCACGCGACACACACACGCACACACACACACACACACACACACTCATTCACACTCACAAACACACACACAAACACACACACACGCTCACGCACACATAACACCCACACATGTGCACAGACATGTACGCCTAACACACACACACACACACACACACACACACACACACACACACACACACACACACACACACATTTACTTGTTTATCACACGCACACGCTTACACATAATCACGAAATGAGCACATACATAATAAAATAATATACGCAATGCAATTCGCAAAATACATAAATGGATACATAGTCATTTTCATAACATTGTACTGAACATGAATCTACTGAAATAAAAATGATGTCATTTAATGTGTCTTTAAATATTTTTAAAAATTTAGACTCAGATGTTGTATGTCTCAAGGGTTGGGGAACAGAGTTCCAAACTGATGGAGCAAGGTGAGCAAACGATCTTTCAGCTAATCTTTTACCCCCTTTTCTAGGAACTCTTAAAAGATACTGATCGCCTGATCTTAGTGATCTAGATGGAATATACATCTGGATGAGATCAGTAAGATATGAGGGAGCTTTGTTATTGACACATTTATGACCTAATAATTGCAATTTTATATGACATTCTAGCTGACACGGGAAGCCAATGCAACGTTCTTAACATGGGAGAAATGTGGTCCCTCTTCTTTTTCTTTTGTACAAGCCTAGCAGCATGATTTTGAAAAGGTTGTAACTTGTGAAGAGTGGTATCTGGTAAGTTAGCTAGTAAAGCGTTGCAATAAGCGATGCGTGAAAACAAGAAAGATGACACGAGCGTTTTCAACGAGTGTTCATTCAAAAACATAGACATAACATGACCAATTCTACGCAATTCACAAAATAAAATGGTACATAAATAATTGATATGATGTTCCATTGACAATTTTGAATCAAAATACACTCCCAGATTTTTTGCTTTATTAGTAAAATACAGTTTTTCATTTTCAGTACAAATATGATCAAAGACCAAATGGATATGGCTTTCCTTTTTGGTTACATAAAATAATTTCAGTTTTATTTTCATTAAGCTGGAGCTTATTATCAACCATCCATTTTTTGACGTCATCAATGCACAGACCCATGGTGGTAAGTGAGGTTTTAACATCTGATTGTGGAACAGATTTATATAACTGTTTATCGTCTGCGTACATGTGATAATTCATATTGTGCGTTCTGATCACAGCTCCAAGCGGCTGTGTATATGATATAACGTATACAACTTTGGACCCAATACTGAACCTTGAGGCACTCCAAAGTCCAGCTTAAAAATTGACGAAAGAGAGTCGTGCACAACCACAGATTGTGTACAAAGAATCAGGTAGGACCTGAACCAGTCAAGAACCCTGCCAGACAGGCCAAACGTGTTGAACAATCGTTCAATAAGAATAGTGTGATCTATAGTGTCAAAGGCAGCACTAAGATAAAGAAGAGAAAGAATTGATATTTTGTTCTCATCCGCCTCACACAAGAGGTCGTTATATATTTTCAATAGCGCAGTTTCTGTGTTCTTTTAAATGATTCTTCAATTGAACCAAAACAACTTTCTCCATAATTGTTGATAAAAAGGGAAGGTTGGAGACATGTCTGAAATTCTTGAGCTCCTCATGGGAAAGATTTGATTTTTTGAGAAGGGGAATAACTAAGCATGCTTAAAGAGTGATGGTACTACTCCAGACTGAAGAGACTCATTAATGATGGAAGTTATACATCCAATGACACTATCAAGATGTGTGATGAGCAGTGGTGTTGAAATAGGATCAAGACTACATGTTTTATGGGGTCATGATATTATGATTGATCTTACATCTTCTTGTGTTACACGAACAAATTCATTAAAGATTACCCCAGAGAATGTTTCAAAACATGGTAGCTTATGGGTAGCCATGTGAATTTTTTTCCTAATTGTGGATGTTTTGTCTCTAAAATATTGACCAAAAACATCAGGAAGGTCACTTTTAGGTACATTCGAGGGAAACTTGCTGCAGGCCGGATCTTTCTTACCAGACAACTGATTTGTTATACAAAATAAAGCTTTAGAGGTGGTAAATTCATTAATTTTCTCGTTATAATACATGAATTTGGCAGATGTTATTAACGATTTCACTTTGTTGTTACAGTGTCTATAAATGTCCTCATGGATTTAGTGTTAATGTGTTAGCGTTAATCTAAAGAGGATATATGGGTATGTATGTTGATTGACTTTTGTGGTAGAGCTGTATTGTAAGGGAGCAGATGCTATAGAAATTTGCTATATCATTATTATTATTATCATTATTATCATCAGTATTATTATTATTATTACTATTATTCCTAATAACATTATTTCTTATTCATTACTGTTATTACTGCTATCATTGTTTATTATTTATTATTGTTATTGTTATAATTATATTTATTATTATTATTATTATTATTATTATCATGATTATTATTATTATCATCATCTTTGTCATCATCATAATCATTATTATTATTATTAGTAGTAGTAGTAGTAGTAGTAGTAGTAGTAGTAGTAGTAGTAGTAGTAGTA
>NW_004797957.1:269114-270472 GCF_000002075.1 Aplysia californica
TTATGTGTCAGCGGTAGTCTGTAGACCATTTGTACGTGTGTTCATTATCTGGTGTGTTTTGTGTGGAGATGAAGGTCTTGTGCAGTGTCCAGAGCTGTGTTGTGTGGGAGCAGGCGCTGCAGAAGTTATTATCTGCCTTTCTTGGTATTAGACATGTTTTAATGGTTGTCTGTGTGTGTCAGGTTGTGACATGTGTCATTGTGTGTGTTTCAGGTTGTGACATGTGTCATTGTGTGTATGTTGTGTGTGTCAGGTTATGACATGTGTCATTGTGTGTATGTTGTGTGTGTCAGGTTATGACATGTGTCATTGTGTGTATGTTGTGTGTGTCAGGTTATGACATGTGTCATTGTGTGTGTGTGTGTGTCAGGTTGTGACATGTGTCATTGTGTGTGTGTGTGTCAGGTTGTGACATGTTCATTGTCTTTGTGTCAGGTTGTGACATGTGTCATTGTGTGTGTGTCAGGTTGTGACGTGTGTCATTGTCTGTGTCAGGTTGTGACGTGTGTCCTTGTCTGTGTCAGGTTGTGACATGTGTCATTGTGTGTGTGTGTCAGGTTGTGACGTGTGTCATTGTCTGTGTCAGGTTGTGACGTGTGTCATTGTGTGTGTGTCAGGTTGTGACGTGTGTCATTGTGTGTGTCAGGTTGTGACATGTGTCATTGTGTGTGTGTCAAGTTGTGACATGTGTCATTGTCTGTGTCAGGTTATGACATGTGTCAGGTTGTGACATGTGTCATTGTGTGTGTGTCAGGTTCTGACATGTGTCATTGTGTGTGTGTCAGGTTCTGACATGTGTCATTGTGTGTGTGTCAGGTTCTGACATGTGTCATTGTGTGTGTGTCAGGTTGTGACATGTGTCATTGTCTGTGTGTCAGGTTGTGACGTGTGTCATTGTCTGTGTCAGAATGTGACATGTGTCTTTGTCTGTGTCAGGTTGTGACGTGTGTCATTGTCTGTGTCAGGTTGTGACATGTGTCATTGTCTGTGTCAGGTTGTGACAGAACACGCCCACTTCTGGCTGCTGGGCCTCCACCACGCGTGTGCCGCGGAGAACCGGCTGTGGCAGGCCAGGGGGGAGCACTCTGAGCTGTTGTCCTGCATCGGAGAGTCCCTGGAGCTGTTTGTGAAGAGCCACGTGGCGCTCAAGGTCAGATACTTTGTACTGTCCATCTCTCAAGGTCAGATACTTTGTACTGTCCATCTCTCAAGGTCAGATACTTTGCACTGTCGGTCGACACACATCTCTCAATTACTTTGTACTGTCAATGTTAACACACATCTCTCAATTACTTTGTACTGTCAATGTTAACACACATCTCTCAATTACTTTGTACTGTCAATGTTAACACACATCT
>NW_004797957.1:271743-272948 GCF_000002075.1 Aplysia californica
TATTGTCCTTATCTCTCCTCCTTCTTTCCTATCAAACATCTATTGTCCTTATCTCTCCTCCTTCTTTCCTATCAAACATCTATTGTCCTTATCTCTCCTCCTTCTTTCCTATCAAACATCTATTGTCGTTATCTCCCCTCCTTCTTTTTTATGTTTGTTACTGTCGTGTAACACCTCTTATCTTCGGCACTTATGTGACCTTATTGTGTTGCAAGTGCCGTAAAACACTTACTAAAACTAAACAACAAAGATCCTGTATCATTGCCGTATCCCCTCCAGGCTGCCAGCTCCCCGACGACCCCCCTGGACTTCGCCAGCGCGTACATCAACCTGCGCATGCGCGCGCTGCAGGCCCACCACACAGTGCTGCTGGCGTGTACCTCATTCCGTGCCAAGCCCCCGCCCGCCATCGCCATGGCACTGGCCACCAACAGTGGGCAGGAGGGGACTCGCTGGGCACAGGTCGTGCAGCAGGTGGGTTGTTGTGTCGTGTGTTGTTGTGTGTGTCTGGTGTGTTGTTGTGTGTGTCTGGTGTGTTGTTGTGTGGTGTGTTGTTGTGTGTGTCTGGTGTGTTGTTGTGTGTGTCTGGTGTGTTGTTGTGTGGTGGGTTGTTGTGTGTGTCTGGTGTGTTGTTGTGTGGTGTGTCTGGTGGGTTGTTGTGTGTGTCTGGTGTGTTGTTGTGTGGTGTGTTATTGTTGTGTGTGTCAGGTGTGTTGTTGTGTGGTGTGTTGTTGTTGTGTGTGTGTTTTGTGTCAGGTGTGTTGTTGTGTGGTGTGTTTTGTGTGTGTCTGGTGTGTTGTTGTGTGTGTCTGGTGTGATTTGTGTGTGTGTGTCTAGTGTGTTGTTGTGTGTGTGTCTAGTGTGTTGTTGTGTGTGTGTCTAGTGTGTTGTTGTGTGTGTGTCTAGTGTGTCTAGTGTGTTGTTGTGTGTGTGTGTTGTTGTGTGTGTGTGTCTAGTGTGTTGTTGTGTGTGTCTGGTGTGTTGTGTGTGTGTTGTTGTGTGTGTGTCTGGTGTGTTGTGTGTGTCTGGTGTGTTGTGTGTGTCTGGTGTGTTGTGTGTGTCTGGTGTGTTGTGTGTGTCTTGTGTGTTGTGTGTCTGGTGTGTTGTGTGTGTCTGGTGTGTTGTGTGTGTCTAGTGTGTTGTGTGTGTCTGGTGTGTTGTGTGTGTGTGTCTGGTGTGTTGTGTGTGTCTGGTGTGCTGTGTGT
>NW_004797957.1:273819-276089 GCF_000002075.1 Aplysia californica
TATGGTTGAATGGTAGAACATGGACATCAATGTTTTATCAACTTTAAAATACTTTAGCTTTCTTAGTCTTTTGTTCACTTTTTTATGCAGGAGAGAAGTGTGGACACGCCAGTTGAGTTTGTTGTCTATTGTAACACCCAAATACTTCTAGTCTGACACTTGCTCCATGTTTTCACATTTCATGTCAAGTGGCTGCAGGGGCAGTTTCTTTATTCTAAAATCAACAACAAGGTCTTTTGGTTTTTTCACATTTCAAAGCAGATTCTGATTTTCACACCATTTAGAAAAATTAAGTACAAAATTCCGGTAAGAGGGAGAGAGGGAGGGGGGAGAAGGAAGGGAGGAGGGAGGGAGGAGAGGATGTGTGAGAACGTATCATGTATACGTTCACTGGCTTTTTGTGTGTTTTGAGTTGAGATGAGGAAGGACGGAAGGAAGGAAGGAAGGAGCGGATGTGTGGGAACGTATATGTGTACGTTCATTGACTTGAACATAATGTGTTGAGATGAAGGTATTGTTCAAAACGCCAAGCGCACTGCTATTAGGAGTGGGAGCTAGAGAAACTATTTGCATAATTTTTACTATTATTAATTATTATTATTCATATCATTATGTGTGAACGTGTATGCTGCGTACATGCATGTGTGTGTATACGCACGTGTTAATGAGTGTGTGTGTATACGCACATGTTAATGAGTGTGTGTGTTGCTGTGTATACGCATGTGTCAATGAGTGTGTGTGTATATGCACGTGTTAATGAGTGTGTGTGTTGCTGTGTACATGTATGTATGTGTATACGCACGTGTTAATGAGTGTGTGTGTATACACACGTGTTAATGAGTGTGTGTGTATACACACGTGTTAATGAGTGTGTGTGTATACGCACGTGTTAATGAGTGTGTGTGTTGCTGTGTACATGTATGTATGTGTATACGCACGTGTTAATGAGTGTGTATGTTGCTAAAGGAATCCTGAGAAGACTACAAATCAGAATTCCTCCTTAATCAGCGGCGTACAGAAAAACAACAACACGTACACTGAACCTCACAATCGGGTTTGAACTCACAATCTCTATCACTCATTCCTCGCTGACAACGTACAACTAAGGCATTCACACAGCACTCCCATGGTGAGAGAGTCTGGAGGACATTACCATATTGTGGTACTGGAGGACATTACCATATTGTGGTACTGGAGGACATTACCATATTGTGGTACAGGAGGACATTACCATATTGTGGAACTGGAGGACATTACCATATTGTGGAACTGGAGGACATTACCATATTGTCGTACATGTCTGGGAACGTCTGTTTGGTTTTGGACCGGCGACCAATCCACATCATCCGCTCTCCGTCTTTGTCCCTCGTGTATCCGTTTATGTGCACTCCGTACTGGATAAAGCCAAACAAACCTGTGGGAACAACGCAAGGAGTTTGGTTTGTCTATTGTTTGGCAAGTGTTTTACGGCACTTGCAACTGCACAACGACGGCCCCATGATCAGATGGCCCCATGACCAGACGGCCCCATGATCAGATGGCCCCATGATCAGACGGCCCCATGATCAGATGGCCCCATCATCAGATATGGCCCCATCATCAGATGGCCCCATGACCAGATGGCCCCATGATCAGATGGCCCCATGATCAGATGGCCCCATGATCAGACCTCGTAAGAGCCAGAGAGAACATTTTCCAGGAGAAGGAAAAAACTGATAAATTTTAAAAGGGCGTTGTCGAACCTCTTCAATCTCACATACACCGCTCAGAGCAAAGTCACTAAACGTGGGCTAGTTACTGTAAAAAAATAACTATAGTTTTTCTACCGTGTTTGTGATCAGATTTCGTAAGCAATGACGATTGTCGTTTGCGAGTTTTGATCACGTTGAAATGTTGGTGCATACTCGTAAGCGACAATATTTTCGTATGACAAGAACCGACTTGAGTAGACGGTGGTCAGGACACCCAAGTGAGATCAGGGAGGTTAGGGTTTGATTCCCGCCCGGAGTACATTATCATTGCAATATCACGGCTAAGTTCTCGGAGAAGGGAGAAAAGTCTCAGAGGACCCGAGAGCAATTTGCGCACGTTAAAGATCCCCGCGGTCCAAAATCGGCTGCCACTGGGGCAAAATTTAAAATTCCTACCTACTGAAGATGTTGCGAGTCCCGCACGCTCATATGAACGGATGCAGTTGCCAGCGCCGTAAGACGTTTACCAAAAATGTTTTTTCCCAAGTAACACCTTATAAGTTTTACTTTAGCTGAGTA
>NW_004797957.1:277017-285018 GCF_000002075.1 Aplysia californica
TATATATATATATCTACCTTAGAATTACAAAGTTCTATGGGATATTTTTTGCCGTTTTGAGCTACAAAGACCACGAGGTCAGAAAACTCATGTTCTGTCCACTCTATCACAATCGTAAAACTATTCCAAGTGGCCATCGAGATATTCCAAGAATTGTATTCCAAAAAGCTAGACATGAGAAAAGCACAGTTTGTTCAGGTCAAAATTCTCCTGACTAGGTATTGAGCAGATAGATTGATCTCCCTCTCTGGCCGCCACTTACTTCATGTCTCCAGCCTCGGAGAGCTCCGATCACGTCGTCTTTCCTCAGCTTCTCAAGGACGTCGTTGACAGCCTTGGTCCGCTCTGCGGGAGTCGTGAGATTGGACGAGATGTGAACTCCAGACTTCAAGTCTCCCGTCTTTGTACCTTGGGCGTCAACTTTGGTAAAAACTTGATCAAAAGCCTGAAGGTGTTGCCAGAAGTCTGGTCTGATGAGCCCTACTTGCTTGTTGCTGATGTAGAAAGGAAGGCAGCCTCTTCGTAACGCATCTGTGGAATCAACAAAGTTGACAAGATGGCTTTACAACAAACAAACAAAATGTGCGTTATAATAAAGATCCTAGGAAGTCATTTCATAAGACAATCAAAGCATGAAATAGTCAACAGTTCACTACAACTCTATCCACTCTTTCAAAAAAAATGAGTCACGACATGGTGGAATCAGAAGGCGCTCGTCAATTCATGGGCATGTGGAATTATTGGTACAGTGGAACTCGGATTCAACGAGAACTCGGATTCAACGAGATGAGATAGATTCCCCGTTTTTCTTCTTCTTTAAAATCAATAAAAATAACTGGGATTCAACGAGCACTTAAATCAGCGAGCTGGGATTCAACGAGGTCGCTGCCAGGGTGAACAGCCCCCGAAGACGTGGCCTCGCTCATTTATCTCCCAGAACGAACTTTATCTATTCCCGGAAACCTTCCATTGCACCTGCATCGTGAACCATTATTCACTTAGCCGATTGCAGGCGACCTATCAGCCGCCTTCTTTCATACCAACACATGCTTTGTTGGCTCGCGCACGAGTCTACTCTGGCGTGTGTCGGGGTCGGATGGGCGGCCTGCAAACGTGTGGCTGTTTGTGCGTGTCTGGGAGGGGGGGGGCACCAGCGGTCCGGGCGTTGAACGTCGCAGATACAAACGTGTCACAGTCTTTCTTTCCCCCTCGGCAACTGATCATAATTACAATGATAAGCTAGTCTTGACATAGATCTACGTAATGAATTGTGCGCTGCTCTATGGAATCAAAAGTTGCCGTATGCTAGGCTCTACACAGCAACACAAGTTTTTGACAAACAATCGAGATGACACAGGCGTGTGTGTATTTGAACGAACCGGTATATTTTTTTTTACACAGCTCATACTATGCAGGCATTTCAGGCACTACTTGTGACTTCTCTTTATACATTACTTGCTCAGTGCCTGTAATTATCTACACAAAACCTAGTGTTTGCTATAACGAACACTCGGATTCAACGAGATTTTAGGTCAGGCCCGGTGACCTCGTTGAATCCAAGTTCCACTGTAATATCATCTGAAAGCTAATTTATTTTCTTTGCTTCCAATGATATAAATATTCATTTATCTTGACTAGAAAGTGAAGACAACAAAATGTGCCCGTGCCCGCAGGCTGTGCGAGTCATGAGTGTTTGTGAGTGTGTTTGTTTGTGTGTGTGTGTGTGTGTGTGTGTGTGTGTGTGTGTGTGTGTGTGTACGTTTAGCACGGTCAAAACATTTCACAACACGATAGCTGGCTTCGTGCAAGTGGCGCTAACACGCTTACTGTAGCAAGGTGCGGCCCGCTGGTGGCTGGTATGTGGCGCTTCCACGATTAGCGCCCAGTAATTGTTACCGTGAACTTATTGCAATGTTGCTTTTTTGTTGTGGTTGTTTGTTGCTTTTAATTGTTGTGTTTAATGATTGTTTTTAATGATTGTTTTTAATGATTGTTTTTAATGATTGTTTTTAATATAGCGGAAATATATTTTAAAATCCACAAAAACATCGACTAATCTTTCAGGACTGTTAGTGTTACAGCAATGTTTTTTATTCAGAAAATACAGATAATGGCCATGGTATTATCTTAGTTGAAGCAGAATGAGTCTTGTTGCTACTTTGATGTCTTAAAGATGTATTTTCCCAAAACTTTCTTAGTCTCTGGCATTATCACCACCAGTTGATGAACTTACTTTAATACTGATAATTTCAACCAGTCAGCAGCAACAACACCCCCCGAAAAGTGTTATGTCTTCTCCACTTTCTTTCTTCCTATTAGAATAGCTTTATCCCATGAAACAACAACGTTAAGTAGCCTATTGCATTAATTATATCTCAGATCTCTATACATTGTGAGTCCACGCATTGGCTTGTTGCCAGAATTCATTGCAACTCTGAGGTAAATAAAACTATGATCCCACCATTACCACTGTAGTCTCCCCATCCATTTCAGCTATTTTAATCCGTCACAAAAGAAGTAGTAGTAGTAGTAGTAGTAGTAGTAGTAGTAGTAGTAGTAGTAGTAGTAGTAGTAGTAGTAGTAGTGGTAGTAGTAGTAGTAGTAGTAGTAGTAGTAGTAGTAGTAGTAGTAGTAGTAGTAGTAGTGGTAGTGGTAGTGGTAGTAGTAGTAGTAGTAGTAGTAGTAGTAGTAGTAGTAAGTAGTAGTAGTAGTAGTAGTAGTAGTAGTAGTAGTAGTAGTAGTAGTAGTAGTAGTAGTAGAAGCAGCAGCAGCAGCAGCAGCAGCAGCAGCAGCAGCAGCAGCAGCAGTAGTAGTAGTAGTTTCATCATTGTCCAACATCATGATCCTTGTTAACACCATTTACACAACCTCAACTACTGCTTGTTGACGCAAAAATACTCTAATAATGTTATTCTTTGCAGATTAACAAAGACCACTATTTACAATAGATGTTCAGTAAACCTATTATGTTTTTTTCTCCAACAGAAGATGTATCCTCTCAGTCGAGCTGTGAAGATGGTGTGCCTTTCAAAGGCGAGAGTAGCTTATACGCCACCTCGTCCTTCTGAACTTCTGCAGAGGGTTAGAAGTTCAACACCCATCCCATCTGATGAGACAGAACCAGGTGACAGCACTTTGAATGACACTTCTTTTTCTGAACGTGTTGTCTTTAATGGTGCAGATAATGTATTGATAAACCAGACTGTTAATAAAAGCAGGTAGAATTGTTATTGGCCTTCAGTAAAAGACAACATCCTCAAACATGGGAGTATGGCTGCAAACCCTTGGCTCTTTATCTAATGATCTCGCCTTATTAGATGGGGCAGCTACTGTTCAAGAACCAGTGCAGGCTGTAGATGGTACTATCCCACAAGAGGTAGATGAAAACACAGACATTATGGATTTGGATAAGCAAGGGTGCAATGACACAAGTTGTGGACAACAATTTGAATGGGAATCAGCCGATCACTTTATTGAAGAAGACGAAGAGGAAAACTTTGAAACGGAAAGAACCTTTGAAGGAGACACATGTACGTGCAGACCAATAGCTGAGCACCAAGACGCGACAGGGTCACGCCGTCAATCCAAAGATGTCGATGGGCAAACAGACAGGGCAGTGGTAGAGCAACCACTCCGTTCTTCCTCATCAAATACTGATCATTCATTGCTGGATGCAGTTGTCAGGGATACTGATCATTCATTGCTGGATGCAGTTGTCAGGGATACTGATCATTCATTGCTGGATGCAGTTGTCAGGGATACTGATCATTCATTGCTGGATGCAGTTGTCAGGGATACTGATCATTCATTGCTGGATGCAGTTGTCAGGGATACTGATCATTCATTGCTGGATGCAGTTGTCAGGGATAAAAAAATCAGTGGAGGCTGTGGGTGATATTACCGACAGCATACCACAAGAACTGAAAGAACCTGCTCACATTATGGACTTGGATGATAGAGACAACCAGGACACAAGTGATTCCAACGCTGTAGATGAAAAAGTCATCGGAGACGTGGCTGGAGAACGGCACGTTCATGGACGCTCTTATAATGTAAACAACACTGTAGCTCAAGAAAAGGCAGATGAGATCACCCCAAGGTAAAACAAAATGAAGGTGGCTAAAGACAATTGGAAGAAAAATATCAACAAACATAAAAGAGGTAAAGGGGAGGCCTATTTAGGAAGAAAATATGAGAAAGGTGGCTCAAAATACACTTTTTCTGAGAAGCCAACAAAGCTGTTAGGAGAAAGATGCAACTGCAAGACTGCTGGGGTTAAATGCAGTGATGTAACCAATGAAACCAGACAGAACATATACAAAGAGGCGTGGGCAATGCCTTGGCCTCAAAGAAATGCTCTGGTGAAATCGTTGTTTCACAAGGTTCCCGTTGGTAGACATCGTGAGGAGCAATCAGACTCCAGTAGGAGTAACACCTTGAGGTATCATCGCAATGTTGGAAGTGGACTAGTTCCAGTATGCAAAAAGATGTTCCCTAATACCACTGGGATTACTCATCTCACGATTAGAGCTCAAGTTTGTTAAGCTCACAACACAGAAACCCAGCAGCAGCCCAAAACTCAGGAATGGCAATAAGTCCCATTATTGCCGGAAATCCTTTTCAAAACTCTATATCGAGCCGATGTTGAACAGCAAGGCAGAGGTGCACCAAGAGTATAAAAGATGGTGTGCAGAGAAGCAGATAACACCATCATCTAGGCAGGTCTTTGTCCACCAGTTTGAATCTGGCAGTTACGCCCCTTTTCAGCAGAGAAAAGACCAGTGTGATCTGTGCGTCTCCTGCAGTGAAGGTGATGTGGACGAGGAAGCGTATGTCCTGCATCGGCAGAGAAAGGAGCAGACACAAAAGTCTAAAGGAGATAATAATAATTATTATTGCATTGATATAACGAATATCCATGCTCCAGAGCATGCTCTATGCGCTTTACAACTATTATTACCCAAGCTAACCCTCTAAGAGCACTCAGAAACTTCCGTGGAAGCATACAGTGCAAGCTGCGGATTTCACAAGCTCAAACTCTATCAAACTGACAAGATCGTTCACTGTCTATAGCCGGGTACCCATTTCCACCTGGGTGCGGGCCCCTGACGGGATTCGAACCCACGACCTTACGGTTGCGAGTCCGAGAGCCTAACCACTTGGCCACCTACGAGATGACAAACAGAGGGCACTCGCAAGTAAAGCCACAGTAAAAATGCTGACAATGGATCTGCAATCAGTCCTAGGCATCCGCACTTTACTACAAGACGAAGCTTTGTGTACAAAACTACACAAATTACGATGCCACTACAAAGGAAGTCACCTGCTATGTGTGACATGAGGATGGAGAAGGTCTAAAAGCTAATGAATTTGCCTCATGTCTCTGCCACCATCTCAGCCAGGACCAAACATTTTTTGGACGGCTGCCCATGCCAAAATGCATGTAGAGACGTCACACTGTCTAAGGCAATAACTTTCACTGCGCAAAGAAACAACATCAAAGTAACTCTCAAGTTCCTAGGGAAAGGGCATACCCAGATGGAAGTAGATAGCGTGCCTCACACCATTGAGGGAAAATTGAAAACTATGTCAATATATTGTCCGTCTGACTAGGTCAGGTACGTGACAGAGGCGACTCACGCCTTCTTTAAGGATTACACAGATGTTTGCCCCTTGAAAAGCATTTGGCCCAGAAAGAAAGCAGGCGAACCCCAAGTTGTAGACACCGGATGTCTTCAGTACACACCGGATGGCCGGATCAGCTACAAGCTTGACCACGACGCAGAGTGGCAAGAGCTTACTGTGAGAGGAAACTCTACTCTCATAGAGAATGACCCAAAACGCCTACTGACAAACAAAAGGAAGATTTCAGCCTCCAAGTACAAAAACCTCCGAGAGCTGAAACATTCCTCAGGATATCCCTGCTATTTATGATGCCTTGCTTCACGAATAATGCTTTGCAATAGGACTTTCACATCATTTTTTTTTTACAAAAAGTCCTTTTTGTGGTACATATGACTAATTAGCCACTATCACTAATTGATTGTTTTCTTGGTACTGCATTCTTTTTATATTTGACTATGGATTTCATTTTGCAACTATCTGTAATTTAATTTTAAGGAATGTCATTAGCCATGAAAACCCTTTGACATTTTAGTTATTCACGTTATTACGAATTGACTTATTCTTTCTTAATACATTTGCAATTACTCTTAGTCGTTTACTTTAAATCAGTGTCCTTTTCATCATGTTTACTGTTAAAATAATGTTGCATTTTTCTGCTTTCTTCCTTCACCCTTTAAATTCATGAAGTTAGTTGCATTGATGTATGTGCGACACTCTATAAACCACCAGATGTATGTTTCCAATATTTTAAACATTTTCCATAAACATGGTTGTAATAATTTCACAATAGAATTTCACAGGAAAAACGTGAGATTTTGTTTGTTTCTTTTCAAATCATTTCACGTGTTTGTCTGCACTTGATTCCACCAACATTTTATCATTATATTTGGCACATAACTCTTCTGTGGGCCGACGACGCTAAAATGGTATCAAAACTCTACAAGAGACCATTATATCCACTGGTAAACCTGAGAACGAGAAACCGTCAAGCGCCAAGTTGACCACACAGTGTTGCGGGAGATAAACGTGCAAGCCTCAAACCGTGTAAGCGCCGGTTACATTTGCTCTTAAGCATGCTGGACGCTAACCGTTTCTGGCGCTAAGCGCGCAACTGCGGACAAATTTGTATGCGCTAATCGTGCATACGCCTTAATTAATTAGTTTTTTAAACTATCGACTCGAATTTATGTTGACACTATCAGTCAGTATAAAAATATAAACATTTCAGCAATAATCATTAATTGGTAGATAGTAAGAGAATTTTTAAAAGTTTTTTTTTCGTTTTTCTCAAAATGAATTCTCGTGCACTTACACGGTTAGAGTCGGACATCGACGATATATATATATCTAGGCCATGAAGCAACAATTCCTCCCCACGTTTTCCTTTACCTTCCACAGACACTTTGTTGAGTTTCGTCAACAGCTGCACAATTGCCTGAGACGATTTGTTCTCCATGGTACAAGCCTCAGTGTCTTGTCACTAGTACAGCCTCTCACTGTCTCATATGTGTCTCACTGTCTTGTCTGTGTCTCACTGTCTTGTCTGTGTCTCACTGTCTTGTCTGTGTCTCACTGTCTTCTCTTGTCTGTGTCTCACTGTCTTCTCTTGTCTGTGTCTCAGTGTCTGTGTCTCAGTGTCTGTGTCTCAGCTTCTGTGTCTCAGTGCCTTGCCTGTGAACAGTGAGAGCAGAGCCTCTCAGTGACCCTTGGGGAAAACCTGCGAGAAATTGTGCAGAGAAGAATCATCAAAAATATTCAATTTAAAAAAAACGGAAAAAAAGAAAACAGACACAAGGAACACTAGTCATTTAAATCTATCCCCATGCATACAAATTTATGATACGTCAGGATCTTTTGATAGCCATATAAATTGAAACCAAAATGCACAAAATTGAAAAGGATTAATCCGAGGGGTGGGGTGGGGTCGATAAAATATGATTGCAGAGTGGCAGGGCTTCACATTGTTCCTCCTTCATTCACTCAGTTTTTCTTCCTTTGAAGAGGGGTGGGACAGAAGGAAAGGGATCAGGGGGTGGAATACAAGCTCCCCTCTCTAGCAAAGCGTAGCAGAAGCCTTTATATTTATCTATATATAATATGATCTATCAGCTAGCACTGAAGTCCACAGTGATTGAAACACTTCTTCTAGAGTAGATCCACACAGAGGCCCATCATGAATCATAGGAGAATTGAGAGCAAATTCGCTCATGTTAACAAAAGTGCTGCTGTCAGAGGCAATCTGTCCATAAATAGTCTATCTATAGACTCTAGAGTCTAGGCCCTATCTGTCCATAAATAGTCTATCTATAGACTCTAGAGTCTAGGCCCTATCTGTCCATAAATAGTCTATCTATAGACTCTAGAGTCTAGGCCCTA
>NW_004797957.1:285118-286529 GCF_000002075.1 Aplysia californica
AAACAGCCAGCTCTCGAAGAGGCGGCTGAAAAAACAACCCCTCTAATTTTAAATGAATTTTCACGAGCCATACCTTTACTTCTAGGCTAGATCTAGTATCTGAAGGTTAGAAGCTTAGGCAAGAAATGATTAGGCTATTTTAAATTTGCACGAACGTCGACTGTTATTTCCATGTCAATATTAGTGAAAAGCAATCACTCCATGCATAGCGGTAATTATGTGCACAGTACTTCTCTAATGTTTCCCTTCTGTATCGTGCAACTTGGTAGGCCTAATATTGTATTATAATGTTATAATCTACAAGTATTGTATAACATATCCGTTGGTTTTACTTAAAATAATAATGTAAATGAAGTTCTTTAAAATATATCTAAGTAAACAAATAAAAATTGAAATAAACATAAATTATTATTAACTATGTTAATTGCTTTATATGAATAACAAAAAAATAGTCGCTGGCCAATATGGGGCTCGAACCCATGACATTCGCGTTATTAGCACGACGCTCTAACCAACTGAGCTAACCGGCCACCTGATGACCGTGGTGTAAAATATAATCTTAACTCTAATTTAACTGCTAGTATTATTACAAATTCTTAAGCTTTCAATTATTCTTGTTAATTTGTATTAGCTTTACAGTTAAGAATAGTCAGATAATAGATAATGTCTCTCTCCAGAAACCATACTTTCACGTAGATCGAATGCAAATTCCTACTTTTACTTTCGCTTTTAATCCGGAAACACGTGCAAACACCGCACCGCGCAATCTGGACTAGATATGCCAGATTGGCGCTGTTTGCGTCTGGCGCTTGAAGAACGACACAATATTAATGGCACTAGGCCTAGATTAATTGAGACAATGAATAATAAAGATGAAATTCACAATGTTTTCGGCATGCTCTAGATCTAGATCTATGCGTTCAACAGCTATTCGAAATAGTTTATACATTTTCTCAAATGACTCACTTAGATTTTATATGTTATATTCATTATTCATATGCAATGTATTATTTTATTCATGTTCCCATTATGTCACGCCACGTGCCTTCGGGAGAGCATGACCAAAGATTCTCTACTAGGCTAGTATACAGAGATCAGTTTTTGGAAGGACTAGATCTTATATGCCTATTGTGATGTCAGCAAGGTTGGTCAAGTTCACACTAAGTATAGATCTAAGACCCTCAATTCACTATAATTAAGAAAATATGGTTTAACGCCAAAGTGCAATATCCTACTAATATTTCTACCACTCCCTCTCCCTGCATACATGATACGGAACAACCGCAAAGAGCCGATGAACATCTTTATCTGCTCTATGTATAGGAATAATAATAATAATAATACCTGCATACATGATACGGAACAACCGCAAAGAGCCGATGAACATCTTTATCTGCTCTATGTATAGGAA
>NW_004797957.1:287766-289650 GCF_000002075.1 Aplysia californica
GTGTGTGTGTGTGTGTGAGTGTGTAAGGTGTGAATGAGGTGTGGGGACGCGGGGCATGGAGGGATTTTTTTTTTTACATGAAAAGATTTTAGTTTTTGCTTTTAGGATGACTAAATGCATAATAGTATAGGTTACTGCCAAGGTCGAGCAGTCTTGTTTTCTCGTAGTACCTTTTGAAGACATTTTCAAATGAAGTATAGTCGGGGAACGTTGCTCCTACCACAACTGAAGTATCTGAATATTCAGATATTTATATTCTCTAACTCTAGATATTGAATTCGATGCAAAAAATGCTTCTTCCCAGTCCTCGCAGAATGGTAGAATGAAAGATGACGCCTAAATCTCGCAAAAAAATGTATTGTTACAAAAAATCTGGAAAACTGAAACTGTTCGGAGAAATAGAGATGAAGTTTATTTTCCCGAGCGTTCAGAGAAAAAGTCACTTCATTTAAAATGATATGGCTAGACTGACAAAAAGTGAAAAATAGGCCAACTGAATTGTTTTAATAAATTTTCAGTTTGCTAAAGATAAAAAGTATTTGTATTTCAAAGGAAACTGAATTACTGACAGTGCATGTATTTTAAACCTGAATAATTAGGCTGCTAGAATTAGATCTAGACTCTAGATCTAGATAATCATGAGACCATTACTCAACAGGTTTTGGTCAATAGGGCCTCCTAGATCTAAGGACGGCTAGATTGTCAGGCTAGCCGCTTTGTGTTTGATAAAAATTCAAGATTGTACCAATACAGATTCTAGGCCTACTAAATGCTATGATGTGTGAGTTACAGTGTATAGATCTACGTCAGGGAGCGTTTCTTAGCAAACAAAGAAGCACCCTGGACTGAGTCGGAACCCAAGATTTAAAATTTGAGTCAGTAAAGTATGATAATAATGGTTTGAGGATAATAAAGCTTCTTTTTTCACAGGTAGATCTAGATCTAGATCTATCTGGGGTCAGCTCTATGTTCCTCCAGCTCTAGTCTATAGTACAGTAGAGAATCTTTGGTTGATGGAAAGCGACTTGGCGTATGAGGCCAAATATGACTGAGTCGCCTTAAATTAAGGAAACTGGTGAGATAGAGATTGACTAAATCTAGATCTAGATCTATGATCTAGTCTAGATCTAGATCTAGATCTAGATTCTAGATTCTAGATCTAGATCTAGAGCTGGGGGAACATTGCATAGCATGCTCCCGTAGATCTAGATATCTAGATCTAGAGATCTAACCTTGAAGAGGAACAAGACTAAGCCTCGGCCTACCTACAATAAGTCGGTCCGTTTCACTTTCTGTGTCGCAAGTTGCCTGCTTCAAGCTCTCTGTCTTCTCTTCCCACTGCCCTAGGCCTACCACCCAGTGTGGCAACATCAACAAACCGCCGCCGGAAGTCTGCTCCTACTTTCACTCTACGAAGGGCTATTCGAACTCGAGTTTGAATAGCCTTCGGTGACCCGTAGCTATTCGGACTCAAACTCCAGGCCATACCTCTCTGGCCATACTGTTTGGTTGAGGATTTCCCAGACTGACTCTTCTGTCGTTTAATTTACATTTTATTTGTACTCTAGATCTAGATCTAGATCTAGTAGCAGTTGTAGTATCTTTGGTAGTAGTTAAGGGGTATCGCTACCTTGAAAACCAACTTTTTATCCAGAGAACCTGTGAAGCTAGTAGGCCCCTATTGGTAGGCTAATGTTGAAACGAATGTGGAATGTGGAGGAATGAAAATCTACACCTTCAAACAATTTCCAAATTCATCGGTCACCATGGAAACGGTGGCCATCTTGAATTTTGTTGACAATTTTATGTTCTTAAACATTTCAAAACTACTAGATCTATGCTACCTAGACGGTTTTGTAAAGGCAAACAAGAGAGAAGACGTGA
>NW_004797957.1:289750-292412 GCF_000002075.1 Aplysia californica
CTTCTTTTTTCACAGGTAGATCTATCTGGGGTCAGCTCTATGTTCCTCCAGCTCTAGTCTATAGTACAGTAGAGAATCTTTGGTTGATGGAAAGCGACTTGGCGTATGAGGCCAAATATGACTGAGTCGCCTTAAACTGGTGAGATAGAGATTGACTAAATCTAGATCTATGATCTAGTCTAGATCTAGATTTAGATCTATAACTTGACCACTGTCAGTTAGACTTAGAAGACCATTGCTTCTTGACCACTTGGCAGTTAAACTATTGCTTTACCACAGACAGGTCACTTTATGACATTGCAGGAAGTCTAGAATTTATAGCAATGTAACTATGTAACTTGACTGGGAGGACATAAATCTAGATATCTAATCTAGATCTCTAGAGATCTAACTAAGTCTAACTAGATATATATATCTAGATCTAGATCTAGATTCTAGATCTAGAAGATCTAGATATATACAGATCTAGATCTAGAGCTGGGGGAACATTGCATAGCATGCTCCCGTAGACTAGATATCTAGATCTAGAGATCTAACCTTGAAGAGGAACAAGACTAAGCCTCGGCCTACCTACAATAAGTCGGTCCGTTTCACTTTCTGTGTCGCAAGTTGCCTGCTTCAAGCTCTCTGTCTTCTCTTCCCACTGCCCTAGGCCTACCACCCAGTGTGGCAACATCAACAAACCGCCGCCGGAAGTCTGCTCCTACTTTCACTCTACGAAGGGCTATTCGAACTCGAGTTTGAATAGCCTTCCGTGACCCGTAGCTATTCGGACTCAAACTCCAGGCCATACCTCTCTGGCCATACTGTTTGGTTGAGGATTTCCCAGACTGACTCTTCTGTCGTTTAATTTACATTTTATTTGTACTCTAGATCTAGATCTAGTAGCAGTTGTAGTATCTTTGGTAGTAGTTAAGGGGTATCGCTACCTTGAAAACCAACTTTTTATCCAGAGAACCTGTGAAGCTAGTAGGCCTCTATTGGTAGGCTAATGTTGAAACGAATGTGGAATGTGGAGGAATGAAAATCTACACCTTCAAACAATTCCCAAATTCATCGGTCACCATGGAAACGGTGGCCATCTTGAATTTTGTTGACAATTTTATGTTCTTAAACATTTCAAAACTACTAGATCTATGCTACCTAGACGGTTTTGTAAAGGCAAACAAGAGAGAAGACGTGAAGACTGGTGTTAAAGTTGCTCTTCTTTCTCATAGGCCAGTCTTTGATGTTCCGCAAACAGCATCTCATTCAGGTCTATCGGGTTGGGGTTTGCTTCTTTTACATGTCGACAGGGGCGAAGCGTCTATATAATCAAATAATCACTGCTTCCCTTTCTAATTTTGAAACATTGTCGCTGTCAAATTCATCCTTAAACGTAAACCTCATAAATTAAATGTCAAAAGACGTTCGTAATCAACAAATAAAGTGAGGCTGGAATAGAGTTGAAGGGAACATGTGCGTGGCAGTCAAAGTTGTTTCATTGCCACATATACCCTGTTCACCCCTTTGGGGCCACAGTTAAAATCAATCACCAGCCCTGATTAAGTAAGCTAACTAACACTGGTCGAGTCTACCTCACAAATGTGAGGGGAACTAAATCTTAATAATCTCTTGACTGCTGCTTGTGCTTGTTTTTTTTCCTCGACTTTTTACCGTCCTATAATCAGATCGTGACCTCGATTATGACACCAGCTCCTAGCCGCGAAAGGCTAACAAAAACAGCCAAATGTAAAATTAAAAAAATAATAATTGTCATGTTCTACCAAAGAGTTAGACTCACTGGTAGATCTATAACATATAGATCTAGTACTGACATCTCTGCTTCTTTGCTTTGTGTTTGTGTATTCACATCTAAAGTTAATTTAATTTTAGTGGGAATTGATATTTAATAAGATACTTTCCCGATTATTTTGGCGGTTGAACATACAATATGAATTCCAGATTTGTTTTCATTCACAACTCAGAGTCGCCGCCTCGAGTAAGATTCTTGTGTCATATCTACAGGCCCTATCTGGTCCCATTTCACTTTGATTACCCTGTCAAACAAGTCAGCCTTCGCCCCTGCATGTCGACTCTAGATCTAGATATAGATTAGATCTAGATTATCTAGTACATTACTTTATATTTATTGTAGGACAAATTTATTTTTCAATTCTGTAGCAGTATCTGTGTGTTGTCAATGTCTGTGTTGTGTCAATGTCTGTGTTGTCAATGTCTGTGTTGTCAATGTCTGTGTTATGTCAATGTCTGTGTTGTGTCAATGTCTGTCGTGTTGTCAATGTCTGTGTTGTCAATGTCTGTGTTGTCAATGTCTGTG
Source organism: Aplysia californica (assembly GCF_000002075.1). Taxonomy (NCBI): domain Eukaryota; kingdom Metazoa; phylum Mollusca; class Gastropoda; order Aplysiida; family Aplysiidae; genus Aplysia; species Aplysia californica. The sequence goes on from NW_004797957.1 coordinate 292,071, forward strand.
TTATGTCAATGTCTGTGTTGTGTCAATGTCTGTCGTGTTGTCAATGTCTGTGTTGTCAATGTCTGTGTTGTCAATGTCTGTGTTATGTCAATGTCTGTGTTTTCAATGTCTGTGTTGTGTCAATGTCTGTGTCGTAAATGTCTGTGTTGTCAATGTCTGTGTCGTAAATGTCTGTGTTGTCAATGTCTGTAGTGTTGTCAATGTCTGTGTCGTAAATGTCTGTGTTGTCAAAGCGTCTCTGAGTGGCTGTTTGCCCGGTCCGTCCCAATGTCAGTTAGCTTGTTGTTGTTCAGAGGCTCCTAGATCTGACCCCAGGCCGGGCCTTCTTTTAGATCTGACACC